>NC_027754.1:32231266-32243513 GCF_000695525.1 Brassica oleracea var. oleracea | reverse complement strand
CCCCGCGTCAGAAAAAGTTTAACCCGCCCCGCGGTGCGGGACCTGAGGATTTTGATTCATTTTCCAAGTGGTGCGCAACGAAAACGTTGCGTTCTGTGAAAAAGAATTAATTGTAACGTCCCGGTTTGTGGTATATGAAATGGTTTAATAGAATTGATTGGGCTACCTGTGTTATCAAAGTGCAGTTATTTTTTCTGTCACACATCCATTTATATAAAAGTTAAGTGTGTTTTGGCTGAAATAGTGAAAGGATGGTGACTTATGAGGAAGTGATACACGATACCGTTCAGATGAAGCCAAAACACGGAGAAATATTATGTTGCGATTGTAGGGCCCGTGAATAAGACTTTTGAGCCTCCAAAAACTAACGTACCGCCCGTCGTACGAAATGGAGGCCATGGGCCGAACTTAACCGTGGGGGGTCACGGAGGATTACATTTTTATTATTATTTTAATGATAAACTTTACCACTAAACAAAGATCTATATATAGTATTTTCTAGTTTATAAAATAAAACATTGTTATCTCATATCTATTTTTTTTTTTAAATAAAACATTTTAAAATGATGTTATCTCATATTACATCATTTCTTATTTTCTAACGCCAATGATGCTTTTGGTCGTCGGCGTCGCCTCTCCTTCCTTTCAAATCTATTAGTTCATGCTTTCTATCTTTTTTATGTCTTGTAAAACGTTTTTTGTGATATTGAAGAATATGCCAACTCTGGCTATGTGAGCGAAATGGTCTTCCTAATATCTCTTTTCCGATGGTGAAACCTTCGTTTGCAATGTGGCTCTGATAATCTCTGTAGATCAAGTTCAAGCTTATGGATCTGAATCCGTCTCACATAATACCCCAAGAATCTTTTTGAAATCCACTATTTGCTATCATTGTCCTCTTATGGATATAACAAACAACTCCTTGTTCCCTCTGATGATGGCATTCTGTAAGTCGATCCCAAAGCCAATCCACTCAGTCGTATTTGTCCAGATCCTGATTTACCGGCATTGATTAGATAGCTCACCCAGCTTTAGACCAGTCATCCTCTGGTGAAGAACCCTTCAGATATATCATTACCTTCAAGCGTTGTTACCTCATTATTTCAAGCGGGCGAGGATATATTTTCTCTGAGGAAACTTCTCTCTCCGTCTCCTAAAATCTCATGCTTCAAGTATTCACAATTTAATAGGCTCCTTTACACTTTCGGCAAGTGCCTCAGTCCCACCTCATGCTCCATTTTATCCTCATTCACCAATCTCAGTGGGAGACTACTCCTCTTCATGTGGGCAGCATGGCTGATGCAAGTTTCAAATATGGCGAAGGGACTTCCGGTGGGTTCACCAAAGTCTATCACATATTATGTCTTGTGGATTTGTTTTTTATGTCAGATGTTTAAAGATTTTCTATTTACCAAATTTTTATCTGCATATAGTGTTCTTCATTTATTGGCATAGTTTTTTACCAGTAGGTTTACGGGATCTTGTTTTTTTTCAATCCTCCTTCTCGGGCGAGAAGAGTATTCTACCACACCTCTATCTTGCAGAAGTCTTCTTGATATCATTTCTGATCCTTAATTTCAGCTTATTCATAAGTTTGTCATCTTTTATAATAGTTTGTACAAGGCTAGAAGATACAATCAAGATTAATTTTATTTTTTCGTACGTGAGGGTTGACTAATTTTCAGTTGCCCAGATTTTATTTGTGAAAAAATTATCGACTGTTTAAGTTTTGTTTTAAATTCGTTTTCACCTTTTTATTGATAGAGAGAATCTAACATCATTCTTGCTTAGCTTTTTTGTTGTTATCTTTTAGCAAAAAATGATGGATGATTCTCTCAATCATCTGTAGTCGGAACAAATTAAAATTCTAATAAAGATAAGCTGTATTTAACAAAATAAATAAAGATTTTTCCGGTCAGACACAAAGAAAAGAAAATACAAAGATCTGATAGGAAATGAATTAATATAAATGACTTTAACAAAAGGAAAACAAAACTAATGAAGGAAAATGTAGGTCAAGTAAACGTGTTCCATTATACATGTATTATACATGTATACTTTTTAATAAATAAACTTCCAAGAAATATTTTATAGTATACAGTTGTGTTTTAGTAAATATCGCGCATATTAGAAAAATTAACACGAGATTTTATCAACAAAAATATTTAATCCATACCCTATTTTTGAAAATATGTTTGATAGGATAAACAATTTCCTTACAAAAATGTCATTTTTTCAAATATGACATATCATTAGTATAATTGACCCCTTATATGATTATCTTTTTCTGTCTCATTTTGTCATGAAATAATCAAAAATAAAATTATAAGGGTCCGAATGGTAACGATGGATTTGGTAAAATAAAAGGTATGCGGTGCAGTGAGCATTTTGCCTTATAAGTGCGATTTTGATTAAAAAAAATAGTGATTTGATAAAAATAGTGTGGTTTTGATAAAAGAAAATAAGTAAAATAAATATATTATGTACAATTAAACACTAAAAGTGTTTGTTTACTGATAATATCATAATATTTTTTATTTTTAAGTTTAAATATTAAAATTAATTTAAAATAAAAATTCAAATTTATATATACATTATTTCATTTATTTTCCATAATTATAACCACTAAAATTATTTGAAATAAGTTTTTATATATTTTTATTAGCTAATCCTTAAATAACAAAAAGAAATAATATAAAATAAAACTAAAAACTAAAAATTATTTTGAAAATTTAAAATACAAAAATAAAATTAGTATTCAACATAAGAATAAAAAAAAATATGACTAAATACAAAACTATACATTAAATTTAGTTTTGATTGCTTATTTGTGATAAGGTTAAAAGTCAATTACAAATTATTTTTAAATTTATATTTAAAAACCAGCTACTAAAATTGAATCATTATTTTGGGAAAATATAGAAGAATTCTAAGAACCGCACAAAACACATACTCTCTCTGTTTCCGAAAGTGAATTTTTTTAGATTTTTTTTGTTCCACAAAGATATATTTTCTATATTGTTAAGGTATTTTTTTATACTTTTGAGAAACATTAATTGAGAATATTTGAATTGATTAAATATTAAATTATAATTAGAAAATGTATAATAAAATAAAAAATAAATTAAATTATAAACATTTATTAAATTTTTAATAAACATGAATACTCTAGAAAATGTTACTTTTGGAAATGGACGGATTATAACACATCTATTTAACCGAGTTATATAACAAGTGCGTATTTTATAAGTATTTTGCCGTGTTTTTTTTCTTTTTTTGATCCAAGAGTTCTGTGCTTACTCGGGACTTGTGACAAACAACAAGCTCAGTAAGCAAAAAAAGCGTAGTCATTTTAATGATTTGTTTTATTCAAAGCGAAATTTACATAAAACGCTGTATAAGTGGTGGCTACTGGCTAGATGTCAGAAAGACGCTCCATGAATAAATTACTCTTTTTTTGAAAAATACACACTACTTTGCGGTATTTGACCCGTAGAACAAAACAAAGGAAAGTTCAAGAACAACAGAGTGAAACCAAATAAAAGAGGTTGCAAAAGAATTACATCAGATCGAAACTAAGAACGCAACCAAGTAGGAAAACTTTTGGGCAACATATGGGCTAAAAAATTAAAATCTCTAATCAAATACACCCTACGCAATATACATTGCTTCCTTTATCTCGTGAAAAAATAATAATTACCAACTACGAAATGAGAAACTACCATAGGCCTAGGCGTTTTTACCCTAACCAAAAGTACCTACCTAAATCCAAACCGGAAAAACCGAAACCGGATCCAAACTGTTATACAAAAATATCCGAACGAGATTTATGAGCTTAATATTTGGGGGTTTGGTTATAACCCGAACCGAATCGAATCCAAATTAGGATCCGAAGATATCCAAAATTAGTTAAATATGTTAACGTTTTTATATATGTTAAGGTGATTTAGATATTTTAGAGTATTCAAAATATTTTTGTAGTTTGTTTTATTTGTTATTTTGAATACATTTTAGTTAATTTAAATAGTTTATCTAATTTATTAATTAGATTTGTGAATACATTCTATATTTTAATTTTTCTTTTTTTTAACATCTAATATGATCTTATTGATATATTGAAATACAAATAAAGTTATGGAATCGTATACAAAACAGTGGAATACAAATTATTACATAAGCAGATATATGCTATATATGTTGAAGACAAATCATTTGTAGAAGTGAAGATTGACGTTGATTTCTTTTGCAGTAAGCCTTACACGCTAACAGAACATATGCTCTGTTATTTTCCTTCTTTAAAATTCGTCTCACTCTAATATGATTGGTATGCCATTTTGGCATTTTATGTTTTGCCCAAATCGTATAGTAAAAACCCATTGCATCCGGAACATGCTTTGAAAGGTCAACACAAAACCAAGTGGTGGTAGTTTAGTGGCAATCTTTTGGGGCTTGGTGTGTACCCACATCGGTCCTGGGTTCGATTCCCCATGGGAACTAAATTATCATTATTTGGTCAGTCTGGGCTTGGGCTTGGGCCCAAATGGTTTACATGGTGAATCGTAACAGATGATCAGTTCACCCTCAGGCATTAGTCGGATTCATGCAGTGTGGTAGCCAGTCCACTATGTAGCACTAAGTGTGTTCCTCCCGAAGCTGACCGGATCAGCCGATAGGGTTTATAAAAAAAAAAGAAGGTCAACACGGTACCAATTAGTCAGTATCCGTGTTCTTGGTATAATAGTAGTCTCCATAATACTATCCATGCGATGCCGATACCTTAACCATTTAATTTCCAGTGACTTCCATCCAAAGCCCCTTGATGATATCCTCTGTATCTCTGGAAAGTGATAATCTCCAGCCAAAGACAAATAACCATCAGACCTGAAAATTATTTCCAACGAGTGTATCAAATCCCCCACCCGGACCAAATAAATATCCTTGTTGCTTGCTTTGATGAACCATCACTGAACTTTGGATTGACAATAATCCAATGACGGAAATAACCCTATCACAACCCTATCACAAAAAGGTTCATCTCTGGAATCACAATTTTCTTGTGCATACGATCTCTCCATTGTACCCTAGAGGCCATAACTGAATATGATGACATCAGTTGCATGATGATGGTGTTGTCATAGTCTCCCGGCCAAGATGGCTTAAGGAATGATTGTGACTCTCCAGGATTGATTGGAGAAAGAGATACATCGTGCAGTAACTGCTCGGGGATGTCGCCAACAAAACCATGGAGATTTGCTGCCAGAAAAACGCCGACAAAACCAAAGGGATTTGCTAGATAATCATGCTCCGAAGTGGAGATATTAAAGCATTCAATTCGACGAGATTGATCCGAGAAACGCCTCTCTAATCCCGGAAATAAACATAGCGAAATTAACCCAATGATCATAACCGTCCCAAAAGGTGTTTGTCGGGATGATTGAGGAGAACAACGACGGCGAATGAGTGGATGATGATGTCGTTTGAAGATGATTCCAGACGTAAGTAGTGATAGAATATAAATCATTTATATACTGTAGAAACAAAGAACGAAAGCAATAAAAACCGGTGGCCGGAACCGCCGACGATAATCAAAAGAGAGGTAAAGGTGTGTTTGTATTAGTCGCCTTTCTATATTTTAATTTTCTTTTTGTCAAATTTTGAGGTTTAAAAAATATTTGTTTAGACGATTTTAAACATTGGTTACAATCTAATCTAAACCGAATCCGGAAAGAACCGAACCGAACCCGACCCGATAATTAGTAAAATCCGAACGGAACTTATGAACGTAATACCAAAAATTCGAATCAACCGAACCGAAACCGATGGCCCCCCGAACGTCCATGCCTATACTACCGCATAGTTCAATATCTAGATTAAATTAGTATCAAAAACTACACAAATTATATGATTCATATTGACAATATCTGTAAATTATTATGTGTTATTTTGCTAACATATCAACATCTGATAATTATAGTTAAATAACGTCTTGATTGTATAACATTGCATTTAGATGTTGATCTACATATTTATTTTAAAAACGTTTTGATTGTATAACGGTTGCATTTAGATGTTTGATTTACATAATTTTTTGTATGCATTTTATGGTTCGTTTTAAAATTTTGGTTAATAGATTTTCATCAAATGTTACTGGATTCTGAATCCGGCACATTCTCTTAGCTATCAGAATAATGTTTTTCGTTTTAACACTATAACATATAATAATTCAGAAATATTCTCATATGTATCATATAGTTTATATAGTTTTTGATGCATTGTTTTATTCAAATTTGTAGTTATGTGGTGGTGTATGATTCGCATAACTACCGTTAGTTTTTCCAAAAGAGAAATGCAATAGGGATAGTTAATGTTTACTATAACCCTTATTAAAAGAACTCCACACTGATATAGACACTTGTTCGATTTTTCTTCACACACACAACACTAAGGGGTAGGTAGTGACTAGTGAGAGCCTCTATAATTACCTCCACGAACCATGGAGCCGAGAAAAAACAGAGAAGAGAAAAATGAATAAGATTTTGATGGTTACCATTTTTCTGGCTTTGGCGTCGTCTGGGGGATGCGGCAATGTTTACAGCAGGAAAGATTTCCCAAAGGGCTTCTCGTTCGGTGCAGGCGCTTCTGCTTATCAGGTTCTCAGCTAATTCATTTTTCAACTTACATGACTCTTCCAAGTCCAAATCCACATTTCATTTTGTTTGTTTATTTTTTGAGTATTTTTTTTGTCAAGTATGTGTGCTGTTTTTTTAAAGTGGGAAGGAGCTGTTGATGAAGACGGTAGAAAGCCAAGTGTATGGGACACTTTTGTTCACTCTCGTAAGCTTTTCTTTCTAATATATTAAAGCATGATTAATGGGGAGTTGTTAGGATCTCTTACCTAAGTAATATAACAATTTTGTTATTAAATTTTAAATACAAAGATAAGAACTAATCTGGAGTCTTGGACAGAGAATTTCTTTTCTTTTTCTTAATGACAGAGAATTTCTTAAGATTTTTTTGTTTCTTTCCTTTTTTTTTTTGTTAAGTTATTTTATTTTTAAAAATTAGTTGAGACCTGCCCCTGAAGATGTTTTTTAACTTTCTCAGAGCATCAACAATGGTTTGTGTTAAGAAATGGTTGTGTTCTCAACACAAGCTCTTTCCATAAACATAATAAGATAATGAAAAAAGATGAAGGAGAGCAGTAAAAGAAGGAAAAATACGAGAATACACACATTTTGTTTTAGAGATTTTTTGAGTGTTGTCAGCTTTTTACTGGTCTGTTTTTTTTTAATTTAAAACTTTATCATAAAGACAAACTAAACTAATATTATATTATGAGGAAAACTTGTGTTGAGAGTTGCTGATGCTCTTCTTACATATGAGGCTTTAGTATTATCAATTCTAAAAAGGAAAAACATAAAGAAAATTTGTCTTTAATTTGACAGATAACCAAGATAATGGAGACATAACATCTGATGGGTATCACAAGTACAAGGTTCTCCTTTTCACTTTCTATGAATATTCTTGTTCCCCAGTGTTAAATATTAGCTTATGATGACATGAAATGGTTGCAGGAAGATGTGCAGCTAATGGTGGAAACTGGATTAGATGCCTACCGATTCTCCATCTCTTGGTCTAGGCTTATACCGAGCAAGTCCTTTTTTCTTTTTTCTTTTACTTTGAAGGGATGAAGTTTCTTGAATTGTTATGATTTCATTCAATTTAGATGGAAGAGGTCCTGTTAACCCAAAGGGTCTGCAGTTTTACAAGAACTTCATCGAACTACTTGTAAACCATGGTGAGACTTGAAGACCATATTTGGAAACTCAATTAGTATTATTTTTGTTTCTACGAACTGGACTTAAATAAAGTTACTACAGGGATTCAACCACATGTTACACTCTACCACTACGATCATCCTCAGTATCTCGAGAATGAATATGGAGGATGGCTCAACCGAAAAAGCATGTAGGCTTTAACAAAAAATCATAATTTTTTATACATATTTCTATAAAAAAAAATATTTGATGTTATTTGCTATCTTTGCAGCGAAGACTTTACTGCTTACGCAGATGTTTGCTTCAGAGAGTTTGGGAACCATGTCAAATTCTGGACCACGATCAACGAGGCTAATATATACACTATCGGAGGCTACAGTGATGGTTTGTTACCGCCTGGTCATTGCTCCTCACGAAGTAAATGCTCGTCAGGGAACTCTTCGACTGAACCATATATCGTAGGCCATAACTTGCTTCTTGCGCACGCCTCTGCTTCAAGACTATATAAGCAAAAGTACAAGGTATATTAATTCATTATATATCTTTTGGATAACCCTCTCCCGACCGTGTGAGTATTTCTCAGGATATACAGGGAGGTTCCGTAGGCTTTAGCGTATTTACGATAGGGTTTACTCCTTCTACAAGCTCCACGAATGATGAGATCGCAGTTCAAAGAGCTAAAGCTTTCATATTCGGATGGTGAGTCAGACACCAAAGGTTCCAAAAAGCTTTTCTTTTTGAAATCGAAAACAAATAGACCAAGGTTCTATTTAAGCTAAAAAGATGATAAAGCATGCTTAGATTTTATATTTTTTTATTAGTTGAAAAGCATGCTTAGATTTTATATTTTAAGCTAAAAAGATGATAAAGCATGCTTAGATTTTAAACAAATAGACCAAGGTTCTTTTCACAAAATTGATTTTATATTTTTTTATTAGTTGAAAATATAAACTGAAAACTTCAAAAAAAATTATTGTCTTTATTAAACTACTATTGATATAAAATTAATGAAACTGGTCATTACAAAAAATAAGATATTTATAATAAATGTTTAATACATGTTTGTTAATTCTTCTCTACATAACGATCTGTATCTTCTCTTCTACGGTAAATCGGAAATCCTTCTTTACTCACCGCTGTCTTATCAGCAAATGATTTCTGGTAGAGCTTCGAAATATATGTAAAAGCACCTGAAATTACATTTTAAAAAAATCAGTAATAGGTATAGTGTTTTCTTTAAATTACAGAATGCTTGGGCCTCTTACATATGGTGACTATCCCGATGAAATGAAAAGAATCGTTGGATCAAGACTACCAGTTTTCACAGAAGAAGAATCAGCATTAGTTAAAGGCTCTTCTGACTTTGTAGGAGTCATTCACTATCTTGCAGCTTCTGTGACTTCTGTCACACACGTCAAATCCCAAAGAGACCCCGGTTTCTTCACAGACATGGGCATATCTATGAAAGGTAGGAACTGTCTTTAAAGAAACAATAAACAAAATAATCGCTCTTTTACCTCAAATTTTTTTTATATTTGGTTAAATCTTCTCTTCTTTGTTACTGCTCGGGAGGACAGTCATTGGGAACTATACATCTTTCCACGTAAGTACTAATTTTTAAATACTCAAGTGTTCTCAATCCATCTTTCTTAGCTGTTTCTTGTTTTGTTTGGACAAGTATGCTATTGTTCCATGGGCTATGGAAGCTGTCCTGGAGTATATAAAGGAGAGCTATGGCAATCCTCCTGTCTACATTCTCGAGAATGGTCTCTCTCTGAATTTATCTGACCTATCTATTGTTTTGTCGTCGTTTTCTCAATTCCTTTGCCAATTCAAACGAATGTAGGTACACCGATGAAGCAAAATTTGCAGGACACACCAAGAATTGAGTTCTTACATGCTTATATTGGTGCTGTGCTCAACTCCATTACGTAAGTGGACTTTTCTAGTTGCATCCTGTCTTCTGTTGTTAATGTAATAATGGAAGAAAATACATATTACTACTTGTAGGAACGGATCAGACACGAGAGGCTACTTCGTATGGTCCTTTATGGATCTATATGAATTTACTAAGCGGATACGAGTATAGTTTTGGATTGTACTTCGTGAATTTCAGCGATCCTCACCGCAAGAGAACTCCAAAGCTCTCTGCTCATTGGTACTCTGCTTTTCTCAAGGACAACACCACCTTTCTTGGTTCACAAGGCATCGCGCAATTGCAAAGCAACTTTTCTTCTCCCTACTAGTAATGTTGCATTGATGATGTATTCTTATGAATCTAGTTCGGTTATTCAATAAATATAGTAAAATCGCATAATAAAGCATCCACATTTGAAAACAGCACATGCGTTTACCTAGTAGGTCCATTGTAACAACTATAAGCTTCCTTGGAATATCATTATAAAGATTTGAAATTAAAAGGTTGCATTATCATAAAATGGACCTTATGATTTGCATTGGTCTAAAGTTTAAACTTGGATGGAATTGTGTTGCTTGAATAAGCCTTAGAGTGTATCACCTTATCTACTGATTTTGTATATATGCTTTTGACTGGTTTAAAATGTAAATTTAATTATGTTTTAAGTTAACCCAACGGGACTGGACTAACAAACAAGGACATGACACGCTCAACAGTCTTGGCTTTGTCTGGACGTCCATGACCATCACCGTGTTGATATATGCACTGCGACATGCGTGCCAGGTTCACTGTGGCCTCCACAAAACCTCGAGGGAGTAATGCAATTTTTGCTTCGTAATTCATTTCGTTCCAAGTGTCGCTGATCATCTGCTGCACGTGACCACGTGCCTCTTCCTCAGATGCTCCTGTCTCATGCATGTAACATTGGACCGATTTGAGCACGTCTCCTCTCGCCAATTCATCCTACAGTTTAATGAACTCACTAACTCGTCATATTATCAATTTTTAGAAAATATTTTCTTATCGTCTAAGAGCATGATTAACCCGGAGTTCTTAGGAGAGGTTCTTATCGGAAGTTAAGAAACAGAAACTCTGGGTTAATCATGGTCTAATATTCTTATAAGATACGATATTTACCGGCGAAGTTGCAAGATCATTAGCTAGACGGAGGACGGTGGCGGAGCATCGGACGACATTTTGTCGGTGTTCAGACAAAGATTCCAATATTTGAATTGAGATTTGGTCAGAGAAAACGCAGTAAAAGTGGATTAACATCGCTGGAACCGATGTTGATATCCAAGCATTTTGCATGTATTCTTCCAAGCTTGGTTTGTAACCTCTTTTGTACCATTTTGCTTCCACTAGATATGCTTTACATAAATCTGTCCACTAATTTTTAACAAAAAGAAAGTGTAAGAAAGTAATGATTAATTATTTCAATATATATGTTGACAAAAAAAATTTATTTAATTATATATAAATATTAAAACTTACTGATTTTTTGAGAAAAGGAATGACGTTGATATTTTTATGTTTGAGAATATCACATCCAATGCCATTGATTTCATTGTACAAGACAAGAAAACACAGCCTCATGTACTCGGGGAGCTCATCAAGACCATTTACGTTCCAACTACAATATATACGATTTGTTGGTACAATAACGCTTTTGTAAACAAAACCTTGAAAAATAAAATATCAAGTTCTTTAATCAACATATCATTGTTTTTGTAACTTCTATTTCAAAAATATATTTTTGACTATATCTCTAAAATATTATATTATAATAAAAAGGCGAATTCATAAATGTCTACTCAAAATTTGCGAGCGAACCTGTTTTAGTTTAAAAATATTTCAAATAACAGTGGCAACAATAGTTTTTTATAAAGTAATAATTTGTTATATATTAAGTAGACATATAATTCAATCACTAATGTATAATTAGTTCTAATTATTACGACCTACCAAGAAAACTGAGAAATTTGGTTAGATAGTAGAGTCCTTACTTATCAACCATGGCAGTGAAGAGTTCAAGTTCTTCAAGAGTGCCATAAATATCGTAGATGTCGTCAATGGTTATTATAAGTGCACTAATTATAGTCATGAATCGTCGTGTATATCCAAATTGAGGTTCATATATTATTCCAACGTTCCAAAAGTAATTCTCGACTATTCCATCTCTTACAAAGGGAAGTTGATTACTTAAACATGCCTCCTTCCACCAGCTTGGTATCATTAAAAGAAGATGATTAGAAAGAGTAAATATCGTTGTGATATATTAAAAAATACTATGTACTGCTTCTTTTAGTCTATTACCTGGAAACGTATTTGAGTTCTTCTTGGTGAGAAGCTTGTACGATATTGAAATCAATTTTGGCGAGTTCCATCAAGGCAAGATTCATGTCATGTTTCTTTTCGTATGCATCTATGTACCATCTTGTCTCCAGCCGTCTCATTCTCCAATGGTACGGCATTTCTAAAGCATGGATCGCCTTCTCACGTGTCTTGTAAGTTTCATTATTACGATCACTATTAACATATTCTCTTAGTT
>NC_027754.1:32212100-32229792 GCF_000695525.1 Brassica oleracea var. oleracea | reverse complement strand
GTAGGTTTTATTTAAGGAAAGAAAATATCATATCATATCATTATATCATATAGTTTGACCTATCTAACAACATATAAAAATCGAATGTGGACCTACTTATTTTTCAATTGAATGTAATTGACTACCTAATTGAGTGCCACCTATGCATTGGGGCCTCTTTTAATTAATACAAAATTGAAGTTACATCTTTTCAAATGTTCCTCAATTAATATATAAGGGATTAGTTCCAACTGATTCAAATTTAATGGATTTTGATGGTTCACGCATATTAAAAATACATTAAATTTTGATTATAAAATATATTATTTTATAATTAATAATTTTCAGTAATCTTAAACTATTAGTAATTCGATAGATTTAATTATTTCTTTTGATTTATAACTTATCAATTTTAATTAATAAAAATGTATAAAATATTTTTTTTTAAACAACATTTTTTTCTTCTAAAAAAAAGTACTTATGGAAACTGACAGAAATTAAACTATAAATTTGCTGTCGAAAAAATTGTTGTCAAAATAATGAACATAGTACATAAGAAAATGATTAAAATAGTATTACCGCATATTTGTTCGTGATCGCGAGGAGTGAATGATGGTCCCAAGGAGAAGGTTGGTAATTACCGGAGCGTCGGCAGAGGTCAATAGAAACATCATCCGACTTCATTTTGGTCATTGATTTGCATGCGAAACGACGAAGACGAACATTAGAGGTGAATGCATTTATATAAATAGGAGGCGAGGACATACAGAAAGTAGCCATTCAATTATAAGATTATCTCTACTTGGTGTCTGAATACACTGGGCAACACATGTTTATATAACGAATCAGTTAGGTAATAGTACTGTACTATTAATCTACTTTTCCTTATCGGGAATTTCTTTTGCAAATATGTGGTGCCAAAATGAATCATCTAATGCATATAGTTCTAAATCTAATTATCAGCCACATAATATTAAATAATATTTTTTGTTGTTTTTATTTAGTAATTTGATGGTGGTAGTTATTTAAAATTTGAGTTTGCTTTTTTGTTTATCTCGTCATAATTGATTTTACATAAATTAAAACTTAATATAATTTCACATTCAATTTTATTTAGCCAGTTTTCTATATTATGCTAAGCTCAATATGAATTCAAATGGATGAACTAAACACAAAGTCTTTTTTTCGGATCTTCAATGGAGATAGTCGAAAGCATTCTCTCTCGGGAAAACGAAAATAGGATTATGTAACCAAATTTTGCTCAAACAATTCTTTAACATTATATATACAAATATGTATACAATTTGCTTGAATCACTATGACTTCATCTTTCTTTTCTAATCTTCATTTCCGTAAAATAATTACGTATTAACATCTCAATAATTTTTCAATGCAATTTTTGAGATCAACATATTTATGTATTTACATGGTATATAATTTAATTTAAATGATATATATATATATATATATAAAAGATATGAATATCTATTAAATGAGACTTCATATTCATACGATTTATGATCATTTGTATCTTGGTTGGACAAAAAAAGTTAAACCATTGATCACAAAATTTTCAGTGTGAGACTTTTACCCTTTTTAGTAATTTATAGTCGTTTTAAAAAATTCAAAATATAACATATAAGAAAAAATCTAAATTTTTTTATTATATAGTTAACGTGATTGTTTAATTTCTTTTAATAATATAAAATTAAACAAAAAGGAAGGAGGATACATAAATTGTTATCAAATATGTATTACTCGTAATCATTAATTGTCATATATATATATATATATATATATATATATATATATATATCATATTAGGTAATTTCGTAACTTTTAGTTAAGGAAATAATGAAAAATATTCTTTTGTACACTACTAATTAATTTGATAGTTAGTTTAATAAAAAGTATAATCTATATTTAGATGGACCAACTTTTTTTGTCTAACGATTCTAAAAATCATTTTAATGTTGACACTTGGCTACCAAAACAAGTTGTAATGCTTCCCAATTAATATATAAGGGATTTTAGATTATTTTAAAAACTAATTTTATGTATAATAAAGATATAGTTAAATAGCATTATTTATGGGAAATTTGTAAAAATTTTAAAATAAAAAGAATTATTAGTTGATAAAAATAATTATTAGAATTGGAGTAGAACACAATTTTATTTTAAATTTATCTCATTTTGAAGAAAAAATGATGTTAACCTTCGGATATGCTATTAAATATCATATCAATGTGTCGTGTTAGATATCAACCATCTCATGCATGTTAGGCTACAAAACATGGCCGGTGATTCGGTCAACTCGGCCGAGTCAACCCGGTGAGTCAACTCGGTGACTCGGTAACCGGTTTAAATCGATTTTGTTTAGGTTTGAGCTAACCGGTTGGTTCGAATTGATTTTGGCATGGTTAACTTATCCTGTCCAGCTTGGCTGGGTTGACCGGTTTGACTGGTTTGACCGTTGATCGGCCGGTTTTAGGTTTGGTCGTTGATTTTTCTGTTGACTTTGACCAGACCGCCCGTTACCTAATTTTCGTTGTTCGAAGGCCGTTCTGACTCGATTCTTCACCCTGATTTCAGATTTGGAGTCTGTTTGAGGAGTTGGAGTTCATATCTACTAACTTTCCACATTGATAAGGTGAGAGCTATTCTCGAACCTCTTGTACACGGTTTAGGATTTCGAACAAATATAGTTTAGTTTTAATATGTTCAGTATGTGTGAATTGAGTCGGTCTTTGCGTGTTTAGCTGTGTAGGTTCATTTCTTAAACCATAATTAGGGTGTTAGATGGTTCAACATTGATTGCTTCATTTAATGTAAATTCCTAATTAGAATTGTTTGAGATGGATACAGAGACGTGTTTCTGTATGCTGGATTGTATGGAGGTTACGGCCAGCTCTAGTCGACCGGATGGGCCGTAGCCTGGAGGAGTCTGTAAATCGTCTACGGGCAGTGTTACCGAGCACTATCTCGGCGGTGTTTTTAGTGCGTGAGTGGAAAGCGGGTGTGCACCTTGCTATGACCATTGTTTGTTCTTTGGGTACTTTAGATACTGTGTTTGTCACAAGTTAGGATTAAATTATATTTATTCGAAGTGCTATATCTGATTCTATGGATTTCAAGGTTAGCATCACATACCTCACTGAGTGACTCATCCGTTACTCACCCCTTCTTTCCCCCTGTAGGTGAGACTGACGAGTAGGAGATTGATCGGACATCTAGTTTTTTAGGCATTTTCTTTTATTTTATTTCCGGACTTACGTTTTACTATTTCTGGCGATTATTTCAGTTACATTTTAGTTATTAGATTTATGGATTTATTTCGCTATTTATATGAAAGTCGACTTGCAGACCTTTTACAGATTTTGTAATATAAATTGTTGATCGGTTAGACGCCGGTCTCGAGCCTTACAAAAACTTTCTGAGTCAAAGCTCTTCAACTCTGGTAAAGCCAAAAGTAATCATCAAAATGGGAGTCATAGTAGCTAATAGTATTGTTAAATTAAAGACTGGAAGTGGAGATTTAGTTGAGTCTATCAGAACCTTCAGACGAACATTTTATTTTATTGGAAAAAATAGAGTTGGACGGTGGTTGTTCTGCTTATCTTGTTTCACTTGCTGCTTCACCTGTCTGTCTGTTTCACCTGCTTGCATGCCTCTGCCAGGTCATGTCCTAATTCATCTGCTTGGTAACCTGCCTTCTTCCGCTGCTTCTGATGATTTGTTCTTCTAACGTCGAAATATGTCTAATTTTGAGAAGATCTTGGTGTCTTCTTTCTGTTACCGTTATCATTAGTTTTAACACACAGAAACCACAAAATCTCGGAGAGAGAAAGTTATAAGCTTACTAGCATAAGAAATCCTCGGAAGAGAAACCGAGCAAGTAGGACGGGAAAGTCTTCGGGTAAGTTTCTTTCAGGTTAAGGTTTATTTACCGACTTATTTTCCGTCCTGAATCCAAATCTGAGACTAGTTTTTCTTAAATATTTATGTATAATCCTAGAACCCATGTGTTGTCTAGGAGACCCGAAAAATCCGACGTGACCATATAGTGTCTTTATCTTATTCCAAAAGACCAAGGTGAATTGTGGTTATGCTTATTTTAGCAAGTATGAAATATTGTGATGTTGCTTGATGGTCATGGTTGTGGTTTGTTAATTGGTAATGCTTGGTATGATATGATATGATATGATATAATGTTATATTGATGGTAACGTGAATATATAGTTAGTTAAGGGAACAAACATGACATGTTTTAGTATCGTTAATTGGAACTAGAATACTTCCATATTGATATGTTGTGGTGATGGTTTTGATTGATGATGATGGTGGTGATTTACATTGATGGTTATGATGTATAATGAATGGATATGCATGATTGCTGGTCAACCATTATATCTATTGTGTGTCCTCACTCCTTATTGATTCGATCCCTAAGTACTGCAATTGAAAATTTTATTTGAGAGATTACAAATCGCTCTATGGTAATTTGAGTGATATCACTCTTCTGAGACGGAACAGTGCTTATGATGCGTCTTCTTGCGAGTCATCGCATTTGAGTGTGGTGTCTTCTTCTAGCTGTAAGAAGGCTGTGAGGCGAAGTGGGTCTGTCTCCCCCTTTGGTACGTGTGCGGCTGCGAGAAGGAAGCAACCTGATGAGAAGGACGAAAGCGTGAGTCCTACGGTTATTTACTCCTTCATGCAAGCAGATGGTCTTACAAAGACTGTTGCGTAGATGTTAATTGCAATTCTGAAAGCTAAGACTGTTGCGTAGATTAAGTGCAATTTTGAAAGCTAATTGACTGTGCTTGAGTAGTATCATGTCATTTGCTTACAAAATTTGTTTCACATGAAAATTTTGCTACCACACCATGAAGCGTTTTTATGTTAGCGTTGTATATGCGAATTCGGTTATTGATTTATGCATTGTAGAATATTGCGAGGGTTCATGATAGACATATATGTCAGAAGAAGTGTCTTATTGTGTATTTCAATATATGTTACATCAGATCAAACTAGTTCCATGATAAGACATATATGTCAGAAGACTCTACTAACAATAGCACCACATCTCTAAACTTATATGTCAGAAGACTCTACCAACATACACCAACTTAACATAGATAAAAGCCATGTTTGTGTGGATAAAGAGAAGAGATGGTGAGATGGCTGAAGAAGAAAGAGAAACGGAGAAACATAAATCCAAACAGAAAAATATCGTGGGAGATAAAAACACGAGAGAGAAGATATGCGACATTTACTGTAGATCTAGAGTAAACTAGGAAAGATAATAAACGATATATGGAAATTTCCATTTTGGTTATTTAGATGGAATACATGAACAACGTATATGAATGTAGGCTGAATGAATATTATTAGATGTAGATGTTACAATATATATAGCTATTACAGAGAGCTTAGGTTAGAGCTAATGACACTTATAACCTTATTTACATATTATCTCCTATACACCCCCTCAAGATGGAGGTACTTGAGTAACACCAATCTTGTGCATGATCTCTTTAAACCGAATACTCGTAAGTGGCTCGTTAAGGCATCGGCTAGCTGGTCTCTGGTAGACAAGTGTGTAACACGCAAAGCTCCAGATTGTACATAGTCACGAATGAAGTCAAAGTCCAACGCAATATGTTTCATTCTGGAGTGGAAAACCGGGTTTGCAGCCAAGTGTGTAGCACCAATATTGTCACAGTAGATGACAGGTATATCTGGGATGGAGACACCTAGCTCAGAGAGCAACGAGCAAACCCAGCGAAGTTCGGAGGCCGTGTCTGCGACTGCTCGATACTCTGCTTCTGTGGACGAGCGCGCCACACCTTTTTGTTTCTTTGAAGACCAAGATATCGGATTGCCCCCAAGGTAAACAACATAAGTAGTGGTACAGAGATAATCATCAATATCACAGCCCAATCAGCGTCTGAGTAAGCATGTAGAGTGGTCGGAGAGTTGGTGCGGATGAGAATACCATGAGCAGGGGTGCCTGCAAGATAACGCAAGATTCGTTTGACAGCCTGCCAGTGAATGTCTGTCGGCTTATGCATGAACTGGGACAATCGGTTAACAGCATACGCAATGTCTGGTCGCGTGAAGGCAAGGTATTGGAGACTGCCAAGAACCATTCTATACTCACTGGGATTGATCAGAGGAGTGCCTGACCTAAGAGACAGCTTCGGTGTAGGAGTCATTGGAGACGAGACAGGACGAGCATCAAGCATGTTTGTGCGCTTGAGAAGATTAATCACATACTTCTTCTGCATCAGATGAAGCCCACGGGAGTTCCTTGATGCTTCGACACCGAGAAAATAACTCATATCCCCCAAGTCTTTCAACGAGAATCGTGAAGCAATGGCGGTGAGAAAGCGTCGGAGAAGAGTGTTGTTGTTTCCAGTGATGAGCATATCGTCGACATAGACGAGAACGTACAAAACATCAGTACCATGTCAGTAGATAAATAGTGACGCATCAGCAAGAGAATTTTGAAAACCTTGGGTGACAAGGAAAGCACGCAGTTCCTGATACCAAGCTCTCGGAGCCTGCTTGAGACCATATAAGTCCTTGCGCAGATGGCAGACGTGGTGGGGGAGATCCTGATCAATGAAACCAGGCGGCTGGGCTACATATACTTCATCATCGAGTGTTCCTTGGAGGAAGGCGTTGTTTACATTGATTTGACGAATGGGCCATCCTTTTGTGACCGCAACATGTAGAACACTGCGAATAGTGGTCGACTTGATCACCAGACTGAAGGTTTCGGTGAAATCAAGACCATGTTGTTGATGAAATCCTTTCGCCACAAGACGAGCTTTGTACCTGTCAATCTCACCGTTAGGAAGATATTTGATAGTAAATACCCACTTACAACCAACAACATTTTGACTTGGATCTGGTGGTACAAGCTCAGACGTGCCGTTACGTAATTGAGCGTTAATTTCATCACACATCGCTTTGCGCCAGTTGGGATCACGAAGTGCCTCAGCCACGGTTTTAGGGATGTATGGTTTAAGTGGTGTGTTTCCAGTGGTGGCGGTTAGAGAGAAATTGGATGTGGGTTTGGTGATGTTATTCTTGAGGTGAGTACGCATAGGGTGATGGTTCTGTGGTTGAGGTGGAGCAGGTTGAGTTTCAGTAGGAGGCAGGGCGGTTTGTGGTTGCGTGGGTGATAAGGTAGGTGGATTTGGGTTAGTGTTTGGGGTTGTTGTAGGCGGGTTTGTAGTGGCATGTGGCTGAGGCGAAGCAGGTGGTGATGGTGATGGCGAGGAGTGTGAAGACGAAGCCGATGTCGGTGGCGTCGTTTATTGCGGTTGCTGGTGAGAAGCCGAGCACAGGGGCACGAGCAGAGCTGGTATGAGTGGCCGAAGCGGGACGATAGTAGGAGCTCCAGCATGTTGTCTCGGCTCTTGATCTTCCTCAACAATAACCCTTGGCTTTATTTTCGCAAACGGGAACTTGGTTTCATCAAAAGTTACATGTCGTGACGTATAGATGCGACCAGTTTCACGATGCAAGCACATGTATGCACTCTACGTCAGAGAGTAACCAATGAATACGCAGGCAGCAGACTGATTGTCAAGCTTGTGATGTGTGTAAGGACGAAGCCAAGGATAGCATTCACAGCCATAGATGCACAGTTTCTGGTAATTCGGTGATTGACCAAACAGTTTCGCATATGGCGATTCATTTCCAAGCACCGGAGTTATCATTCTGTTGATGAGGTAGACCGCAGTACTGAAGGCATAACTCCAGTTGGATTTCGGCATGGAGGCTTGATCAAGCATGGTGAGGCCAGTCTCCACAATGTGCCTATGTTTGCGTTCAGAAATTCCATTATGCGCGGGCGTATGCGGTGGCGTCGTGAGATGTGTGATCCCGTTCTCAGCCAGGAACTGTCGCATGACCATGAACTCACCCCCATTGTCTGAATAAAGTGTCCCAATCTTAGTTTTGAACTTGTTCTCAACCAATTGCTTGAACACGATGAAGGTGTCTCGTACTTGTGACTTGAGCTTTAGCGGGTATAGCCATGTATATCGCGTAAACAGATCAACAATGACCAAGTAGTACTTGTATCCATCGACTGATATGACTGGAGAGGACCAGACGTCTGTGTAAAGATACTCAAGAGGGTGGTGTGAGACAATCATGTTTGACTAAAACGGGAGCTTATGGCTTTTATTGATAGAACAGTCCGAACAGGACAAATGTTTTTGAGAAGACAATGAAATGGGCAAATAGAACTTAGAGACAACTGCTTTTAAAACTGGTAAGGCTGGGTGACCAAGACGCGAGCGCCACGAACTGAGGTCTGTCTTTGACATTGGAGCCGTGTAGAAAGACGACGGAGACGCAGTACTGACTGGCCACTCATACAGCTCGTTCCTAGTTTTGCCTTGGAGCAACTGGACCCCCGTGCTGAGATCCTTCACCTGAAAGTGTGCAGGGAAAAATTCGACAGAAATTTATTAATGTTGCACATTCTATAAACAGAAATAAGGTTCTTGTGAACATTAGGCACACAAAGAACATCACGTAAAGCAAGAGTACGAGATGGAGTGGGGAGCAAAGCAAAACCCTTATGAGATATCTGCATACCAGTACCATCCGCAATCATGACTTCCTCACCGCCTGTGTAGGGCTGATGAAGCGCTAGATTGTTGAGGTCAGACGTGAGGTGGTGCGTCGCGCCACTGTCAAGAAGCCAGTTGTTGGCGTTGTACATCTGAGCAGAAGCCATGTTAGCTCGCGGCTGCCACGGCGCAAAGGAAGAGACCGATGACTGATTGGGGTTGCCGAAAGTCCCTTGGAGTTGAAGCTGAGAGCAAGTGCGAGCACTGTGGCCATGAACTCCACATATCTGGCACCTCCCAAGGTAGGGGCGCGGCGTGTATTGCTGATTCTGGTTGCGGTTTTGGCGATTCCAGTTGTTGTTATTGGTGCGGTTGTTGGACCGACCATGGTTCATGTTGTTGTGATTATTGTTACCACGGAACTGAGCCGCATTAGCAGTCACCGGAAGAGACGGAGGCGCCTCCGGTTTGGTCGCGAGTTTGAGCTCATGATTGATCAGTTTCTCATGAACTTCCGTCAGGGGTGGGGTCGTGTCTCTTCCTTCGATCTGATCAGTGACTGTTTTGTACTCTTCCGGTAGTCCAGCAATCACGTACTCGATCATGTCTTCTTGATCAAGTGGCTTGCCTAGCAAGGCAAGTTGGTCAAAGTTGCTCGTGAGGCCTTGAAGGTAATCATCGATGGACTTGGATCCCTTAGTCCATTGTTTGAGTTGATGGCGCAACTGCAGTATGTGTCCGCGACTTGCTTTCGTGTAAATAGAGGAGAGAGTACTCCATATCTCAGCTGTTGTAGTCGTTGCAGACAAGAGAGATTGAACGGAGGGGGAGATGGCTCCAAGCAATGCGCTGTAGATCAGCTGATCTTGGCGCTTCCACTTAACGTAGGCGTCATTGGTGTTGACAACACCATCTTCTGTCACGGTGGCTGGTGGGGTTTCGGTAGATCCATTAACGTAGCCGGCAAGGGCATAGCCATCGAGGAGAGAGTGGACTTGGCGACTCCACATAATGAAGTTTGTAGCCGTGAGTTTAGTGACATTGTTCATGTTGACATGAAGCACTGTCGAGTTGTCAGAGACATTGATGGTCTCAACGGTTTGCGAAGACATGATGAATAGGATAGAGGGTTGAAGAAGAAAAGAAAAGGGTGGAGATGAAGAAGATGAAATTGACGGCTAGGTTTAGGTTTTAGGTATCGTTATTGGCTCTGATACCATATATGAATGTAGGCTGAATGAATATTATTAGATGTAGATGTTACAATATATATAGCTATTACAGAAAGCTTAGGTTAGAGCTAATGACACTTATAACCTTAATTACATATTATCTCCTATACAACGTAGATTAGAACGATGACTAATATGTGAGATATATATTCTGCCTCAAACAGATCCTAAGGTTATAGTGAGAAAAAATTACAAAACATAAATAAGTTAAGTTAGGCTATATAGTAAATCATACAACATGTATAAGTAGATGTACACCATTGATATTTGGTTATAATGCAACGGAACAAATTCTAGTAGGAGTAGAATAAATAGAAAATTTTGTTTACATTTTATATCCAAGTTAGATAATTGTAATTTACTTTGTATCCATTCTGAATTTAATAGACTGTCAGAATGAATATTTTATGTTTACTTAGGATATAAAAAAATATGGTTACATAATTTTTTTTTAAATATACAGATAGTCTTATTTATGTTTTTAATAGTTTTCTTATTTTTTGAAATTTTAAAAATTTAAAATACTACTTTTTCACTTCTAAAAGTAAAACATATTTAAAAATGGCTTAAAAGATCAAAAGTTTTAGTGGGACAAAGAAAAATTGAGAGTGTTTTATTTTACCAATTTTCTCATATTAAACATATCAATAAGTCCTAAATGAAAGAAAGAAAAGAAAATAATCTATTACTAGTTCGGAGAGCTGAAAAATGCGATAATGGAAGCGATAGTTTAATTATAACTGTAAAAAATTTACTATAGAATTTGGTTTATTTAGTTTTAAGTGATATAGTTTTAAAATTTATTGTTACAACAATATATTTTCTATTGTTTAAAAGATGAAGTTTTAGAAAATAAGATTGTTAGAGTTATTTTTTTATATATTTTTTTGCTATAATTTATAAAAATAATATAAAATATGATTGGTGAATTTAAAGGTTGAACGTACAATTAAAAATAAAATCACCTCCTACGTAAATGTGAGATCCAGCTAAATCTAATCGACCCACGTTTTATATCGTATATTTGGCCGACAAAGCAGTGGCACGTTTCGGTGGAGTCAGATGAAAGAAGTGAAATCCAATTATTATTTTTTCTCTAAAATGGCGTATTAGAGAGATGTACATCAACCACATATGTGTTCCTTTCTCAAAAAAAAAAAAACCACATATGCATGTGTTCCGTGTCGGGACATGCGTAGGAAATATATTATTGCAATTTCGTAGTTATCTTCTTCAATATGGCTCAGATTGGTAATCATTTTCCATAATTTCCGCGAAAAGAATTTTTCTATTTTGCTTATTTCTTCGAACAATAAAACAGGGTGAATTTGTAAAACTGACTAAGTTTGGAAAATAAATTAAATGCAAAACATTAATTTTGACATAATGTATTATCTATCAATTGTGTTTCATTTCCATTGGTTTTACCCTTGATTCATACAAATTGCCGGTGGCTTAAAGATGTGGAGATGATCATTGACAAAATCCAAGTGTGGCCAACAATTAATGCAAACTGTCACCAATAAAATGAAGATAACACAGCCACATACATATAACCACAAACATTTAATTAATTCTATTTCATATCACCAAAATAATATAGAATATTAATTATACATCAACCCTTAAATCTAAATACTAAAACTTATCTCAATCTGAAACTAATCTCTAAATACTAAATCTTAAATCATAATCACTAAACCCTAAATCCAAATATAAACCATAAACTCAAATATAAACCTAAATCTAACTCCAACTTTTAAATACTAAACCCTAAATGAATCACTAAACCCAAACTCAAATGTAAACTATATTATATATTTATAATTTTAAAATAAAATTAAAATCTGAAAAATATATATAATATTTTGTGATATTAAACTATAGTATATAAAGTTGGAAAATATCACACTGAACTCTAAACCGAACCTCTAATTACTAAACTCTAAACCCTAGCCACTAAATCCTAAACTCAAATCAAAGCTATAATATATATTTTAAAAAAAATTAAAATCTGAAATATATAATATTTTATAATATTTTCAAGTACTATACATATATAATATGGAACATTGTATAAAATAGTTTACAAATGTTTGTTCAATTTATATTAGTTGAGCATGATATGTAAAATAGTACGAAAAGAAATAAAAATACTTATTGTTGAAAAAGACGTTCTTGAACTAGACATGACCCTAACCTTGCCAAACATTTGAATGAAACTAATTTTATATTACGAGCAATCATACAAAAGGGCATAGAAGAGAAATATCAAATTGGAAGACATGACATATAAACCCTAAACCCTAAACTCTACCTTGAAAATTACTAAACCCTAAACCCTAATCACTAAACCATAAACCCAAATATAAACCCTAAACCCTAATCACTAAACCCTAAAACCATATATAAACCCTAAACACATATCACTAAACCCTAAACCCTAGTCACTAAACCCTAAACCCAAATATAAACTCTAAACCCTAACTCTAAACCATAATCACTAAACCCTAAACCCAGATCTAAACCCTAAACCCAAATATAAACCCTAAACCCTAATCACTAAACCGTAAACACAGATATAAACCGTAAACACTAAACTCTACTAACCCACTTAAATACTAAAACCCTAGACAAACCCATAGTTAATAAATCTAAACCCAAACAACTAAAGTATAAACCCAAACAAAATCTATATAATATGTTGTCAATTTTCTCAATGTACACGACATAGTATGGAACCTCTATAAATGGTATTGAAGTACTGGTCCACTCCATATACATTTGCCAAATGACCAAGTTTGAGAACGAAATTACTAAACCCTAAACACTATTCACTAAATCCTAAACCCAAATATAAACCCAAAACCCTAAACTGTAAACCCAAATCTCAAAATCTATTGCAAACCTCAAGTTCACAGTCATTCCTCTAAATAATAGAATTTAGATTTTTAAACTAGAATTGGTAATAATGAAGATTCCAAATAATCAAATTTGTTCAACATTAAAAAAAAAGAATTTCATATTACAATCAATCACAGAAAATGACAGTGAAAATAACTATCGAATTTGAAAACATGGCATGTTATTACATTTTAAAGAATAGTATAGCATTTCGTCTCAAATAGTATGGTATCTTTACACAAATAACTACTCTAAAAAATATATACTATACTATTCATTTCACCGAATATATTATAGACGAAGAGTTCATCTTCTTCAATTCTTCTTTCTTATACATGCTGATACACATTCATTTGGCTCACTCTCATTATTCTTTACCACCATATAGAGATCGTCTCCATCTCCTCCATTTTTTCCGACACAGCGGCACTTTACAGATCCGCCGTCGTTATTCTTCACCAGTGGTTATCTATCATGGATCTAACTCTGATGCGATAATCCCAATCTCATTTGCAAGATTTAAAAACGAAAACAATATGAAAACAAAAGCATGATTTGTGAGAATCGATGAGTTAAAAGAAGGAGGAAAAATATGAAAGAGTTGGTGTGTGTTCTCACGTCTACACCTTCATCGTTGCCTCTTTTTTACCACAATTGATTGTTCTTCTCGTGAGAAGAAATCAATTCAAGAAAAAATATGGGAAGAAGAATTTCACCTACTGTAAAGTTACCAAAATAAAGCACATGTGAGAGAATGTGTGATTTTCAAGGGTCACACATTACTTTTGAGTATTATTATTATTACTAGGGACATAACCCCCACGCAAGCGCGGAGCCGGGTACGTTATCGATGCATTGTGTAGTCTTTATGTATGGGATTTTGTTTTTTTTCTTAACTTTTGTTTTTCCGTTTTGTATATAATCTATATTATAATAGATTGATGAGGTTGATATGAAAATAACCGGTGATTTCTTATGTGTTGATATTTCATATCTTATGTGTGGACGTATAAAAGAGATTCTGATTTATCTTCATAAATTCGACAACTAGCAACATTTTTCCCGTGAATATGTCGGACAGAGACCCACATATCCGCTGAGATTCAACATCAGATACGCTGACTAATTGACATCCTCATTAGCTATCCAATAAATCTGCAAGTTGTGCAAGTATAAGAAAATAATTATCTACCACAGTTTAAAAACCCCAAACAATAGTGAAACCTTTTATTAGACATAGAACAAGAGAATATACACAATCCTATAAATATGGTCAAGGCGAGATTTTTTAACATAAATGAAAAATGAATCTCCATGAGCTCTTCTCAGGTCTATGTGAACTCTATTAGCCCGTCCAAGAAGATGTGTTTCTTTTTCATTGGTTGTTCATGTAGTTGTCGGCAGTGTAAAAGATTTTGTTCCCCTCCTCCTTGAAACTACCAATGTGTTCTAATTCGGATTTAAAGTCTAGGAAATTAGTGAATCCCTCCATGGCGTACATGTCTTAGTGGACAACTTCGGAAAGTAGAACAAACAACAAAGAAAAGTTATATTAATCAAGTTTTCAGTAGGATTATGAAATTCTATCAATTTAAAGAGTTTCAATGATACGCAGCACTAAATAGGCGGTTTAAAGTGTAATGGTTTATCATCGGAGGTGAGAGTTAAGCGACGAAGCAGGAGAACCCTAGGCCCTAGCTTAGGGACGGTGAAAAAGAATAAATGATTAGGAAGCTTTTTTGGGTATGTCTGAAGCATCATCCTTACTTTTTAAGGCTTATATAGAAACTGGGTGCGATAGGCCGAAAGTTAATTAAAATGACCCAATACAATCATTAATTCATTACACAGCCCTATTCGAAAACTCACCGCCGAGGGCCATAAAATCGCCGGAAAAACGTAACTCGGGCACCAATGGTGACGATTTAGACTGATTCGGTCAGAAAATCGGGATTCTTTAAAAAAATTAATTTTTACTCGTTTCATCCTATAATCGAGTAGTATATGTAAATATTCATGATGTTTTCATGAAAATGACAAAAACCGAAGAAATTGATGTATAACTCGTAAAACATTATGAGCCGTCAGAGTCAATATTGTAGAAAACCTAGAAGTCTAAAGAGGACGACTTGTAAAAGTCATAATTGCTTTTAATTATACTTAATCATAAAAACATGCAAAACATCCATGGTTTCTATTCGAACTCGGGTTGTTAGCCTTTTTAAAGATGTGTAAACCGCTGCACTAAGTGATGTTTATTGTAAGTTTTTATGAATAAGATAATACATTAAAACAAAAACATAAAGATGAGTCCCACCAAAATAAATGAAATGCTGAGGTGGACACCCTAAAGAGAGAGCAAAAACTCAATCATTATAATATAGATTATTATTAACTTTTCTTTGTTTTTTTCTTGCAGGTTTCAACCGGTTGTATATGAGGACAATATGATAATATTATGTATAAGAGCCAGAGTGTATAGGTGATGTAGGGTTTTGTTGGGTTCCTTCTAGATGGAGGAAACCCATTGGGTTTGGTTGGTGATAACCAAACTTGGAAGTTGGGTCATTGGTATTAGTCCATGAGATTAGTATTGAGCCTTGAAGGTTCTTAGGGTTAGTGAGACATATATATATATAGTCTCTTGACCTAATTTTTATGGAGAGACTTACAAGAATCAAAAAGACAAAAGAGAGAAAAGAGGGAAGGAGGCAGAATTTCGTCTGGGTTTGTCAAGGCAGATTTGGAGAGTCAAACGGATCCTGATCGGGCTGATATTTTGTGGGAAGCTTCTTCAGTCAGTGTGTTAAAGGTTCAACGAAGGGATTTAGATTTAAACGGTTGGATCTTCTGTTGTCTGGTTTTTAGTGAAGCTGGTAGTCACAGTTCTTCAGCAGTGCTGTCTTGAGTGTTTGATAAATCCGACGGTGAGATCTTCTCTGATTGAGCTGAAATTTGGCAGAGGGGTTGTTGACTGGTTCATCTTGGATTTTTATGGTGGGATTAGTCTCTGGTTGCCGGAATCCTTGTGATCTGAGGTCGTTTGGTTTCTGCTGGTTTTGAAGCTTTGTGTTGCTCTCTTCTTGTTGTTGTTCTTGTGTTGGAGATAGCTCTTTGTAGCTGTAGCTGTAGCTTGAGTCTCTGTTCTGTTCAGGTTGTTGAACAGGGAGGACGTGGTTGTACTCACATACATTTATATAGTGGATTGTTGAGTGGACTACGGTCCCGTGGTTTTTTCTTCTCACATCGAGGAGGTTTTCCACGTAAAAAGTGTTTGTCTCATTTAGTTATTGCTTATATTATATCCTGCTATCGTCGAAGTATTTTTCTCACAGGTTCTCACAAGGTCAGGGGATCACGACCGTTACATTCCGCTACGCCTCGTGCCCGCTTTCCCCAACAAGTTTTTGGTTAACCATTGAATTATAATTTGTTTGATGGTTATACAACTCTATTTCCCTAAAACAATTTTTTTTTTAATAGTGTTTCTTTTGGGGCAACTTCTAGTGTATTAAAATACACGTACAAGTATTTTGCTAGTTATCTCTCATATAAACTCTATATTATATGAAATCAGAATTCGGTAGGCGGAATCAGAATGATATAAAAATGTAGAAATTTTTTTTTTTATAAAAATAGAAAACGATTACGTGTTAATGGATACATATTAAAAACATATATATATTAAATAAAATATGTAACTAAAATTATATGATTCCGATTAAAAATAAAACATTTATTAATTTATAATCATTTTAAATAATTTTATATTAAAACTGTGAAAATACACATAAATTAAATTTATAAAAAAATATTGTTTTAATCATTTTTATTATTTCATAAATAATTGACGTAATATTTGAACATATATGCTATATCTCTAATAAAACTCAATCATAAAAATAGTTTATAGTATTAATTTTAATATTTTAATATTTCTATTTTCTTTATTTCATTACTATTAAATTTTAGATTTTAAATAAAAACAAAAACCACGATTTTTTATTTTTATTTATTTATAACATTGTGTTTTATTTTAACGAAATCATTAACATAAACAAAATTGTAAGTTTTTAACGTGTTTTTAAATACGATATTTTAGAAATATCTTAGAAGCGAGAGTCTATAAACTTCCATAAAATTCTGATATTGGTTCTGAAGCGGGAAGCAGATGTCTGATGAAAAATTACTCGAAATTTGCAGAATTAAAATTTTGTTTCTACTATAAAATACTAATCTACCGAAAAAACCCCAATCAATATATTACAAGAAATTTACAGAATTAAAATTTTCTTCTACTATGTTAATAATTTCAATACATATTTGTTATCAGTTTGTCACTGATTTTTTTGTGTAATTTTTATTTTAGACAAATGATAACTTGGATACACTGATAATTCTTTTTCTATGGAGAAATTATACACTGAAAATTCTTTCTTTTATTGCAAACAATATTCTTACTACCACCACGACTCATTCAATGCACATTTTTGTCGTGGCTTAAAGCATCTTCAATGGTGAAGATATATACATTAATTTCTTACTGATTAAAATATAACAGTTTTATTTTTATTTATTTTTGTATTTTGTAAAAAAGGTTGTTCAATTAAAAACCCTAATTCTCTTTAAGCGCCGTCAAGAGTTTTAGTTTTGCGATTGTGGTCCCTCCGGTGGCTGGCTATCAACGCCAGTGCCGGAGGGGGCCCGCCTTCTTTTTTGCCACTTTAGCTGCGGCTTATATAGGTGAATCTTCTTCGTAGGCGAGCTATGGTGGTCATTTGTTCCGGTCACGTTGTGCAGATCTGGATGAGGAATTCCCCTTTCTTCTGAGATCGAGGATAGATCTGTGTGATTCGTGTTGTTGTTTCGCGGCTCCTTCTTCCGTCATCTCCCTTCCGGCGGAGGACTACAAGTTGGCAGGAGGATCTTCAAAGGCTTGGATTTTGTGTGAAGGAGCAGGAGTGGCCGTGTGTTTGTGCACGG
>NC_027754.1:32210534-32212000 GCF_000695525.1 Brassica oleracea var. oleracea | reverse complement strand
GTCGGCCATCAAGGCTTACCAACGGAAGGCGGAGTCGAGCGCAAATTAGTCTACATGGTCTCCTCCCAAAGATGGACAAAATTGCTCGATCACGTTCACAAAGGAAGAGGCCGGTGGCATCGATCAACCTCACTGCGACCCGCTCGTCATAGATCTCGTTATACGAGACTTAGAAGTCTGAAGGGTACTCGTCGACACGGGAAGCACGGTCAATGTAATCTTCCGCGACACTCTCAAACGGATGAGCATCGAACTCGGAGAAGTAATTCCGACGACAAAACCACTCACGGGTTTTTCAGGCGAAGTATCGATGACTCTTGGATCGATCCAATTGCCAGTCATGGCCAAGGAGATAACGAAAATAGTCGAGTTCGCGGTGGTCGATCATCCCGCTATCTACAACGTGATCATGGGAACCCCATGGCTCAACGCCATGCAGGCAGTTCCGTCAACCTTCCAACTGGGTCTCAAATTTCCAACCCCAAGCGGAGTCGCGGCCATCTGGGGGTGCCAAAAACAGTCGCGGCTATGCTTCCTCGCAGAGCACAAGTTAAGGCAAATCACGACTTCTGCATCTGTAAACGGCAAGCGCACGAAGATAGACCAATCTTCGGCCAAAAGCACCCCGAGAAAAAATTAGTTAAAAACGTCTACCAGCGCAAACGCATCGGACGTCGAAGCTCGACACAAGTCTTAAGCCCACGCTACAACTCCACCGGAACATCCGGAAAATAGCGTTGACCCAGCCACGATCGACAAGGTCAAGGCGGACATCGCGACATCTACCGCCTAGTAAGAACACTCGCGGCATGAAACAGAACTACGAGATGGCTTGATCCTCGAAAGGGGTACGTAGGCAGCTCGTCAAAAGACGAGTTCAGCTATCCCCCTCGTATACTCGTATACTCGTATACTCCCACTTAAAAAATCGCCATTATTGTAATCGAGTTTTTAAGAAACTTCAAAAACTTTTACTACAATATACGTTGTCCTTTTTATCAGAAAACGTTTACGCTTCAGTTAAATACAAATTTTTTTCAGGACTCGCCTGGAAACATTTAGACTCTTGTCTTCAGCCTCATCCGGCCCAAAAATCGTAAGAAAATCATCATCCTTCAAATGCACAAAGATACACGTATAATCCTCGAAACAACTGCGAGACGTTGCAAAGTTGAAATTCGAAGATAATACGAACAAATTGTCCGAACGCGACCACCAAAACCTTACACCCTGTTCGTCGATTGGCCCCGACGAACACGCCAGCCGTCTTAAACAAACGCAATTCGATCACTCTTTTGATCTTTAAAAACGTCCAGCACAAGGACAAAAGCGCGCTACAACAAAAATCCAAAATTTTGGTTTAGCACTTCCAGTTAATGCTGAGAAGATGCTCGATTCGTACCATACAAGTCATATAAGCCGAGAACATATCGCGGACTTTAAATCGGTGCGAATCAGGAAGAAAT
>NC_027754.1:32209344-32209630 GCF_000695525.1 Brassica oleracea var. oleracea | reverse complement strand
TGGGGGGCTGTTAGCACATTCCCCACGGCGAGGAACTCGGAACTCCACAGCATCCGGGATATGGTAGAACGATCGCATGATCACGAGAAACTCGTCCGTACTCCTGCTTGCATCACCTTTCTCGACTCCACGATGGGTCAGGACCGGGAACGACTTCTCCTTGGGAGGGGTCAACGAGCCATAATGAGCAACCCACCATGCCTCGTTCTCGGCAGGATGTACCGAGTGAGGCATGAACTCCATCTTCGGAACAATGAGCTCTTCGTAAGCACTCGCGGATGAAGAC
>NC_027754.1:32208694-32209219 GCF_000695525.1 Brassica oleracea var. oleracea | reverse complement strand
CCTTCTTATAAGCATGAGGATTTATTGTTCAAGCTCGGACTTTTGGATATTAATTCCATCCATCACGCCTAACTTGCCGAACATGCCTAACCGCACGCTAGGATCCTACGATGCATGATCCTAACGGGCTGGGGGGCTAACTGTTGGGGTCAAAAACGGTTACGACGGAATTACCACCCAAAAATCCTCGGAGATCGTATTTCCGAAAGAGATAGTAAAAAGGAAGATGTAACTTTCGTAAAATACAACAATACACGAAGTTTTTACGAAGAAGTATCCTTGAAGATTCAAACCAAACTAACCAAGCTCGACCGTTGCGTAATTACCACGCATACACGCTGTCCGGTCGCTGCGTAGCAACCAAGTCCGAGCCAAAGCTCGGTCGCTACGAAGCAACCGAGCTCGAGTCAAAGCTCGGTCGCTACGTAGCGACCGAGCGCTCATCCAGTTCGGTAGCTACGTAGCGACCGAGCTCGATCGTCTCGCTCTCGGTCGCTACGTAGCGACCGAGCTCGATCGTCCCGT
>NC_027754.1:32201399-32208334 GCF_000695525.1 Brassica oleracea var. oleracea | reverse complement strand
ACTTCGCGGATTAGAAACCGCGGAAAGTTTGTTCTTTATCGAAAAGATTTCGTAGTAAACGTGTCGAGTCGGAAGACGGCCCAAAGGGATCTTAAACACGACTCTAGCCCCATCCTACGATTTCTTAACCAAAAGCCCGTAAACCGCAGCACGGTTTACGCTTGGTCCACAAGGAAGGATAAATGTCAAGTTTTCGCGGATAAATACGGAAGTTTTGAAGATAATTGGAAAATCGGGAAAAATGGAATATCTCCATTTTTATGCTATGACGGCGTAAACCAACCTTGGAGCTAGTATATAAGGAGTCCTAGGCGAGGAGCATGGAGAAGGGACTTTTTCAGAGCAAACTTAGCACTTAGAGCAATTTAGGCAATTTTCCGTTTTTGTTATTTCGAGCTGCGACTCAATTAGGTTTAGCCGTCTTAGGGTTGCTAGAAATAGGAATCTCACCGAAAGCTCTCGATCCCAGGCTTATACCTTGTTGTAAACGCTCATACGCTGATTCGGAATAAGATCTACTTTGCTCTCTTTTTCGATTTCCTATTCTTATCGTTGTTATTCTCGTGTTCTGGTTGCTTGACGTGTGGTAATTAGCAGATATCCGGGTCCTCTGGGAAATTAGGGTTTTCCTAGTTTCCTTATTTAAACGGAAATCGACAGTGCGAATTTTGGTTCCCACAGTTGGTGTGGAGCTGTTCTAGTTCTTGGTAAAGTTATTGTTTAAGGTTTTATTCGGAGGGTTGGGTTCAGTGATACGTCTGGCGCCAGATTGGAGATCGAGGATCTTTTGACGGTGCAGTGCAGCCGCTGGGAGCGGTGCAGGTGCTTTCGCTGATGGTGTTACTGTGCTTTCTTCAACTCTACTTCCTTTCCTGCCTGCAATACATGAATGGTGGTTGGGATCGTCTCTGAGAGGCTTTTTGTGTCTCGTCGCTCCAATATCCGTTACCTCGCCGCTTGGCTTTCTTCTTTGAGTTCACTCCTATGCAATAATCCTTTCTTCTTGTTGCTGGATAGTATTTATAAATGGTTCTAAACTCTACTTGCAGCAACGGGTGAAGGCGTTCATTGGGATGTTCAGTTATGGTTGTTTTCTTCGGTTCGATGAGTTTGCTTGTGGTGCAAAAGTCCTTATAGGGAAGGGTTTATTCTGGAGCTTCCTTCTTTCAGGTGCTATGGTCCTGTTCCGGCTCTCTTATGATGTTTAAAACTCTTTCGAATCTATCAAGATTACTCTTGGTCATTTAAGTTTCGTTGCTAGTTTGGATTAGTAAAGTTGTCTTGTTTGGACTTTAGCTTCCGAGGATATTTTCATGTTCCGCCGGCTTTGTTTTCCGGGGATATATCGTTGTTCCTCAGGTTCTGTTTTCCTGTTTGGGCTCTTGTAAAACTTTGAATGCATTAATAATATACCTTCGGATGAAAAAAAAAATATTGTCATACTTGGAGTTTCTACATGAGTTCTCTGAATTTCTTCGGCAAAAAACTATTCTGAAACTTTTTCCCAGTGTTTTGAAACCCTGACACCGGCCGCTTGGACCAGTTCAATTGTTACTCACTCATCTAGCCGAGTCTGGGTCAGTTCTAAAACTGGATGTGAGTTGAGCCGGTAAAATCGGCCAGAAACCGTAAGAAGTGTTGACCAGGTTTTATTCGGTTTATAAATTCAAATCTAATTAAACATTTGTTTTTATTGATCTATAAATTAAAGATAGTTTTTTCTTTCAGTTTGCTTTGATTTAGCGAAATCTGATAGAGCAAACGAAAAAAACCTTTTTTGGGCAAGAAATATAGTTTTTTTCTTTCAGTTTGCTTTGATTTAGCGAGATCTGATATAGCAAACGAAAAAACTTTTTTTGGGCAAGAAAAAAAAAATGAAAAAATTACAGGAACTTGACTTGAACTCACGTAACAATGGAGAAGAAAGAAGAAGAAACGTGGTATGCTGAAATGGAAAATAGAATAGTGAAATTGCACTGTAGCTTTTACGCGTAATTAGGTGACTGCCACCATGTACCATTAACAACTGTTCCTCGAAATAGAAATACAATTATGCCCCTATTATGCCCCTATGAGAAGAATATGTGCTGTGAGATCTAAAAGATTATGCCTCAGGCGGTGAAGATATTATAAGATTTGCGTATCGTAATCCATATCCTCTTGTCAGAAGATCTGAATCTTCGAAAATATTTTCTGCAGATCTTCATTTCAAATTCGAAATATCTGTGGAGGGTGTTTATCCATATCCATTTCTTTTTAAGATCCGTTCTGAAAATATCTTATTTCCAGTGCATGTGTAGAGAGCCTTCAGATCCAAATGGAAAATCAAACAGAGGTGGAACCTTCGCTTCCAATACCGGAAAGGGTTTTTGCATTTGGTGAGGAACCCGTTGGTGTGAGTGTCACCCCTTACCACAAACCGTTTGCAATCAGTAAGATTCTCTGTGCTCTGGAAGATGATGAGGTCGATGTTCTGCGGCGTTCCCCGTTCGGAAAGCTTGTGGAGATTGCAGAGAAACCAACATTCTCTGGACGTTTTGGCAGATATATTATATCAAGACAGTTGAAGGTGAGGAAGAAGCATGAAGCATGGTTCTTGTTTGCTGGGAAGCCAATCAGATTTTCCCTGTGGGAGTTTACGTTAGTCACTGGACTCAACTGTGGCCCGTACCCACCTGATGCGGAAAAAAGGCAAAGAAACATATCAACCAGAAACCTTATTGGTGTGAGCTTTTTGGAACTTTGAAAGAAGTCCCTGTCTACTCAGTCATAAGGATGCTGAAGAAGAGAAGTGTTACTGCTAAAGAAACAAGGCTTAAATATGCTCTTCTTGCCCTGCTTGCGTCCGTCGTACTCCCCACAACGCACACACCTCGGATTTCACACGAACATGCAGAGAAGATTAAAGATTTGGAGGGTTTTTTAGCATTCCCATGGGGGCGGCTATCCTTTGATTTGCTTATGAGCAGTATCAAAGAGAGGAACGAAGTTTCTTTGTCCCAGAATACAATTGCACTTAAGGGGTTTGTGCTAGCTTTGCAGCTTGTAATGATAGAAGCTGTACCTGCGCTTATGGAAGCTGTTCATGAAGGAGGGTCGTCCGGGTCTGAAGGTGAATCTGCAGATGACGAAGACGATCCTGATGAAGAAAGAAAAGGGAAGCGAAGTATTAGTCCAAGGCATGCGCGTGAGACTGACTGTGCTGGGAAGGTAATGTGTTAATGTTTTTGAAACTGTGTAATAATATTTGAAGAAGAAAATTTAGTTGTTTGGTTTTGAATACTGCAGGTACGTGTACTTTCAATCATTTCTGTGGCCAGCGACGACTGTAATGGTCAGTCTGGGTTTGGATGGTCTGACGATGAAGAAGATGTTCGTGTACAAAATCTACAAAACTTAATCGAAGAAGGTTTTCGATTCACACATACGTCTTTTACCGGGGGGGTTTCCAAAGCAGATGTAGCAATAATGCGAGAAGAAACGAGGAGTGAAGCTGAGGTGCGGAAAATAACAAAACAGAAATCTAACCAAAGGAGTAGCGATGTGGTGGATGTGGAATACATTGCTAGCACTGTAAAGGCTAGTGTATCAGTAGAACTTAATCATATTGATACACAAATGAAGATATTTGCAGACTCCTTCAGCAAGTTCGAAACGAATAATGTTCCTAATATTCAAGATATGTTGAACCAGTTTCGGGATGAGATAGTTCGAATGCTATCTAATCCACCCATTGTATCTCCCGGCACGAGCAGGCAAAACGTCCCAGAGACTGTACCTGTTACCTGTTGGAATAACGGCAATTTGGGAGCACCAAGCACATCCCGTGGTTGTTCAGGCAACAACGAAGGTCATACGGGTGTTGGCATGGACTCACCAATTCTACCAACGGAAGTAAGTTTTCATTTACATAAAACATAGGGGAACAATCTGTACCATGTCTTTTAATAGAGAGGAACTTAAGATCTGATGTTATTTATGTGCAGGTTCGTATTAGTAGGGAGGAAGTTTCAAATTCTAAAGATTCATGTGTCGTTGGTCAACCCCCAGCACGGACCCATGGAGAGGTTGATGCCTCACATATTATAACGAACGCAATGATTTTCGCGGAGAATGGCGAAAATCTTATTCCCAACGTAAGTGTGTTGTGCCGAAATATTTGTATCTTGTTAGCAAAGTTTACAATAACGTAGCATTTACTTGTTTTGAAACAAAACAAAATTGTTGGTTTTATTTGTTAGCAAGCTAAACATTATTTTAGCTTGGTGCCGGAATTTATCAGCCACCTCAGTATTTAAATAGCATTGCCTAAAATGTGTTACATTGCTAGAGGAAATTGTTCCAACATTAATTAAATATTGATGTTTTACATGTTTTACAAATTTACAACATTCAGGTTGAGAGTAGTGGGACTAAGCAAGCGCAACAGAATGGTGCAAGTGTGGACCTGGTTACTGTTGCTGAAAGCTCTAACTCCCCCAAGGGGTCAGCAACCCCTAACGAATTGGTATGATCTGAGCTCTTAATTTCTGGAGAAACATTATGCTGATTGCCTTACCGTTATGTTCTAAACCACAGATTGTCGACCCAGGGCTTGTGTTTCCGAAACCCACCTTTTCTTTAGGCCTAACTCAGGAACAACCAAAGAAGGGAAATACAAGTTCTGTTGTTATAAACGAGGAATCCCGTGGCATAGTGGTTAATGAAGATTGCATTGGTGTTCAAGCCCCCGATCCGGAGGCCCCATGTCACCCTTGCAGGAAAAGAAAGTGGCAGAAGGTTGTTCCGAAAGCGTTAGTCGGTGACTACAAATGTGAAAAAACATTTCTAAGTAGGGCTTGGGAGGCTCATGTTGCGTCAAAGAGCAGTGACGATTCCATTGAACTTGCAGCAAAATTCAGTCAACTAATTGAGATGCTTAAATCTCCATTGTGAGTTACTCCCAGTTTGAAATCGTCAGTATAAGTTTGTTCTTAATTCCTAAGTTACACTTTACATACTGACCACATTTTTTTGTTTAAAATAGTTCCTTTACTGTTAATGGAGTAAGGATCAGTAGCAAAGACATGACTGTAATGCTGGAAAAGTCATCCCATCTACCACCCAAGGTTTGTCTTCTGTTGTGTATTTATTTTGTGAAGGTGGGTTTGGTCTTTGTAAGCGAAAGATATTTTTTTTAGGTTGTTGATTTGCTGATTCATCACACGCGGGCCTTATATAACTCCGACACTGAAATTTTTTCGAAGAATCAATTAGTGTTCCTGGACACAAAGTTTGTGTCTCAGTTCTCGAAGACTTATGTGCGGTTCTCGAAGGTGGGAAATAAAGATAGTTTTATGTTTCCCGCTTCACTGTTAGAAAGTTTTAATGCGGCATGCACCAACCTGGATCCATCTCGGTACTACTTCCCTTTTAACTTCGATAAGTCACACTGGGTTGGAGGGTGCATAGATGCCACAAGTTGCCACCTAGTTGTTTTGGATTGCAACACCTCTATCCGCAGTGATCGGCTGATATGCAATGAGCTGCAGCCTTTTGCAGTCATGTTCTCATATTTACTCAGACAGGCTGGGAAACATATCTGCATGAAAGACATGAAGGCGCTTGCGTTTAGGGTTTAGGGTTAAGGGTTTATTTAAACTGATTAAAGTTTACAGTTTACGGTTTAGATTTTAGTATTTGAAGTTTAGGGTTTAGTGTTTAGGGTTTAGGGTGTACGGTTTAGTGTTTACGGTTTATTGTTTAGTGTTTTGGGTTTATTAATTAGTGTTTAGGGGTTAGGGTTTAGTGTTCAGATTTTATTATTTGGAGTTTAGGGTTTAGTGTTTACGGTTTAGGATTTAGAGTTTAGGGTTTAGTATTTAGGATTTAGTGTTTAGTGTTTAGGGATTGCTGTTTAGGTTTTAGGGTTTAAGATATATCCGTACTGTCACATAAGTAATTGTCCTGAAAATATTATTCGATACCGGTTAGATAACTTCCACTACCTGGATATAGTACGAGTTGACCTGATAAACAGAAAAGTAACCGATTATCTGAATGTAAATATGGTTTTTGTTGTATGGGTTAGGATAATTTTTTTTAAAAACCACGGCAGTAACAAGTGTAAACCGAACCCTATATAAGCACTTGGGTTGATGGCAACCCAATGGTTTAGGGTTTAGGGTTAAGGGTTTATTTAAACTGATTAAAGTTTACAGTTTACGGTTTAGATTTTAGTATTTGAAGTTTAGGGTTTAGTGTTTAGGGTTTAGGGTGTACGGTTTAGTGTTTACGGTTTATTGTTTAGTGTTTTGGGTTTATTAATTAGTGTTTAGGGGTTAGGGTTTAGTGTTCAGATTTTATTATTTGGAGTTTAGGGTTTAGTGTTTACGGTTTAGGATTTAGAGTTTAGGGTTTAGTATTTAGGATTTAGTGTTTAGTGTTTAGGGATTGCTGTTTAGGTTTTAGGGTTTAAGATATATCCGTACTGTCACATAAGTAATTGTCCTGAAAATATTATTCGATACCGGTTAGATAACTTCCACTACCTGGATATAGTACGAGTTGACCTGATAAACAGAAACGTAACCGGTTATCTGAATGGAAATCCGGTTGTTGTTGGATGGGTTATGATAATTTTATTTAAAAACCACGGCTGTAACAAGTGTAAACCGATCCGTATATAAGCACTTGGTTTGATGGCAACCCAAGGGTTTAGGGTGTAGTGTTAATATAAACTGATTAGGGTTTAGGGTTTAAGTATTAGTGTTTACGGTTTAGGGTTTATGGTTTATGGTTTAGGGTTTATGGTTATGCACGATTGTCCCTGTGAAAATGAAGCATTCGTATATAATACTAGTCGATCCGATATAAATATTACTAACCGGATTGAAGAAGTGTTTAGGGTTTAAGGTTTAGAGTTAAGATGTATTTACTTCGCCTGATATTATTAG
>NC_027754.1:32186667-32201304 GCF_000695525.1 Brassica oleracea var. oleracea | reverse complement strand
GGTTTTTGTTGTATGGGTTAGGATAATTTTATTTAAAAACCACGGCAATAACAAGTGTAAACCGAACCCGTTATAAGCACTTGGATTGATGGCAACCCAATGGTTTAGGGTTTAGGGTTAAGGGTTTATTTAAACTGATTAGGGTTTATAGTTTACGGTTTAGATTTTAGTATTTGGAGTTTAGGGTTTAGTGTTTAGGGTTTAGGGTTAAGGGTTTATTTAAACTGATTAGGGTTTATAGTTTACGGTTTAGATTTTAGTATTTGGAGTTTAGGGTTTAGTGTTTAGGGTTTAGGGTTTATGGTTTAGGGTTTAAGTATTAGTGTTTACGGTTTAGGGTTTAGAGTTTATGGTTTAGGGCTAAGTGTTTAGGGTTTAGTGTTTAGTGGTAGGGTTTAGGGATTACGGTGTAGGATTTAGGGAGTAAGGTTTAGGGTATATACGTACAATAACATATGTAATTGTCCTGAAATTATTATTGGCTACCAGTTAGAAAACTTCCACTAACCGGATATAGCAGGAGTTGACCTGATAAACAGAAAAGAAACTGGTTATCTGAATGTAAATACGGTTTTCTGTTGGATGGGTTAGGATAATTTTATTTAAAAACCAGGGCAGTCACAACTCTAAACCGAACCGTATATAAGCACTTGGGTTGATTGCAACCCAAAGATTTTGGGTTTAGGATGTAGGGTTAAATTTAACTGATTAGGATGGAGGGTTTAGGGTATAGGGTTATGTGTTTAGGGTTTATGGTTTAGGATTATGTGTGTAGGCTTTATGGTTTAGAGTTTAGGGTTTAGGGTTTAAGGTTTATGGTTTATGGTTTACAGTTTAGGGTATAGGGGTTAGGGTTTGGAAGAGAAGGGTTTAGGGTTTACGGTTTATGTAAGAACCTTTTACGAATTACATATGAATCGCTAGGCGTTTACATATGAATCGCTAGGCGTTTTTGGTTAGTAAACGGTATATGGAAATAGCGTAAAAGCATTTGGGTTGATTTGGAAGAGAATGGTTTAGAGTTTAGGGTTGATGGTTCAGAGATTAGTGTATAGAGTTTAGGGTTTAGATTTTTTTTAAGTGAACTTCGTTTATGATTTATTTAAGCAATGTAAATGATTGCAACATTAAATGAAGAGTCGATAATAATTAGTAAACGGTTATTTATATTGTAAATAAAAATATTGTTAACTGGTTATATATTTCTAAACCGAAATTGTGTAGTAAACCAGCTACTGTATTCTTTTTATTAACCGGGTAGGTAATTTCGTCTACACGTGCATATCACACATGTAAAAAGTCGGTACGTTGACATAAAACACTGATGAGAGAAAGATAGTTAACCCTTCGAGACCGTCTTTTTATCCCCAAATCTTTCTCCCCCAGCAACCCTAATTTCTTATTTTTTCCTCCCAAATCAATTCTTCAATTGTTCTTCGTCATGGATAGGAATCTAAGTTTTGGGTCGTCAGCATCATCCCGTAATCGATTCGATGTTAATTCCACCGAAGCTCCCCTTTGTCACTGCGCGCGAAGGACTAAGAAAATCAAGGCTGGACTGACGATAACCCGGGAAGACGTTTTTTCCGCTGTGAGATTCATGGGTTTTTTGCGTGGGCGGATCTGGAAGACGCATGTGGGTGGCAGAAGCAGAGTCTAATTGAGGCACGGGAGCAGATACGGCTTCATCAAATAGAATTAAGACAGCTAAGGGAAACTCTATCTCAGCAACAGAAACCTGTTCTTCAAGCCCGGGATGGCAATCAATCAACTGCAGTCCTCGCTCAAGCTGTGGAGGATAAAACACAGGAGATTAGTAGACTCGAAGTTGAACTACTCCGGGCTTCCGAGAGAGAGAAGATGTTGCGAAAGTTTATGGTTTTGTCTTGGGGAGGGTTTTTTGCAGTGACGGCCATCATTGTGACCGCCTCGAAGAGTTGATTGCAGCAACGGCCTTACTAGGTCTATTTAAGTGAAGCAGAAGCCCGAAATAGTATGTCTATGTTTTTCCTACTAGTTCTACTTGTGTTTTATATTAACAACTTTGTGGTTCCTAAATGTCTGTTTAAGTTATTAAACTGAATAGTATGTTTATGACCTTGTTGTATTTTGTGTTATGTTGACGTATGCCGATGACTAAGATAAAGTTCGTTGTCAGTTTCTTCAAATGTCTAACCATTATTTTTCACTTACTTGGAAACGTAATGATCTGGATAACTCTATTTAACTGTACATAAAAAGGGGAAATCTTATTAAATATAGCATGACAACAGACATACATTCCTTTAGATGGATTTTGTGTACAGATTTATTTCACAGCAACACCAGAATTGTTCTTCCATCATCATCAAACCACCTTCGTTACATACAACTTTCCCTTATGTAACTCCCACCTTCGTTACATACAGCTTTCCCTTTCAACCGCTCTCGTTACGTACACTGGCCCCATTTTCTTAGATTCCCCCTCCATAACCACCTTGCTTCCATATCTTATATAGGTTCTTTGCAGGTTACTTTGTTGTGTCCCAACTTCTTGCACCTGCTGCAAGCGGTCCTGCGACTCATGCGTTTCATCTAATAAATAGAAAAATCTGTCAGAAGGATACAACAAATTATTTTTACATGGTGGAGGCATAATTGTGAAACATTAAAAAGTTCTTACAAGTTTTTCGCCCTTTGAGTAGAATCGTTGCTTTTTGGGCCTTCCCGGAAGTCTTCTTGTTGAGGGGGGGTGTAGATGCAGGCCATCAACATTAGCAATCAAATCGCCAATTCCACTGTAACCTTCCAGAGGATGTACTGTCCCAGCATATGCCGATTTCAGTACACTAACCCCATACGCAGGCAAGACCAAGCTTTCAACTCCAATCTTTCCTTTTAAAGCCGCCGCTATTGCATGGGAACAGGGAATGAATAGTGTTTGGAATTCAAAGCAGCTACACGTGTCATTGGAAAGGTTGACATGGAAACCACCCCCAAGTTTTTCTCGCACCTCGTACTCCTTTTCTCCAATCTCAAGTACCTCATAGCCACCAGACTTCTCAAAGTTTGTGCTAAGAATTTTTAACACCCTGGGAGATATGTGAGCTACGCTTTTGGTGGCCGCCTCACGCCGATTAGCAAACCACGTCATCAGCTTGCTACGAATGAATTCAACCAATCGTATGACAGGAAATTCTCTGGCCTCACGCAAGACTCCGTTCCAAGACTCGGCCAGATTGCTTGTCATTACATTATAGCGTCTCCCCTGAAAATGAGATCTTGCCCACTGTTCAAGACCAATCTCCAGAAGATATTCTGCACATCTTGGATCCATTGTCTTAATCTCGTTGAACGTTGCGTAAAATTCTTGAAGTCTGAAGGTTCTTGCAGCTTTTGCCACCAAAAACTCTAGATGTCGTCCCTTGAAGTTTGAGCGGATGTTTCTTTTCAAATGGACAATGCAGATGAAATGGCCCGCACCGGGGAACACCTGCATTTAGTCAGTACGAGAAGTTAGTTAACCGGGCACATATTCATCTGTACAAGCTAATTAAAATTGTATTCGGTTACTACAAAAATTATCCAGACAAGTATTTATCTAACCTTGCTTATCCCTTTGGATATTGAAGGATGCCTATCTGATACAAAAACCAATTCCTGATGATTTGTCACAAATTTTGAAAGCTTCAAGAAGAACCACTCCCAAGACAAGTCGTTCTCCCCATCGACAACAGCAAAAGCCAAAGGAAATATTTGGTAGTTGCCATCTTGAGCTGAAGCAGTTAGTAAACATCCCTGATACTTGCTTTTCAAGTGGGTGCCATCTACAATCACCACCTTTCTCATAAACTCGTATCCCTTTATTGAAGCATCCAAAGCGACAAATAAATATTTAAACTTGTGGCCAGCAGAGTCGTGTGGTTCTGTGAATAGTTCCACAATTGTTCCCGGATTTGCGGTAACCAGCTTGTTTAGGTAATCCGGTAGCTTCGCGTAAGCACCTGCATCAGTTTCTTTGGTGTTCTCCATAGCTACATCTCTAGAACGCCAAGCCTTCCAGTAGGAAATATTAACATTGTGGTCACCACGCATCATGTGACGTATGTCACGAGGTTTTGGTCCACAACCCGACACCCCAAACTTGCCTTTCATAAGCTCACCTATTACTGCAGCAGTAGCCTGAGTTTGGTATCCCCCGCCGTCGTCAACTGAACATACATGCTCTGGAACCACTTTACGAACTTCAAACACATCAGCATCCTTCAAACGAACTGCATATACTCGCCAAGGGCAAGTTGCGCTGCAACATTCTAGCGCCATCAATCCTGGTTCAGACTTTGCGCACTTAAACCGGAACTTCCGATTGATGGCATAAATTGCCATATGTTGGCGGAACGCTTCTCTGTTTCTGAAGAGCATACCAACGGTGACTTCTCCTTTACAATCTCCAACATCTCCTACACATGATAGACTCCGGTTATTAATGTTGCAATCTAATCATTTTGGTTCTCTTATTTTACAAAGAAAGAAAATTTGTACACACTGTTATGACAGAAGAAGGTAAAACCCCTCACAATAACTACTCTCGAATTGAAGATGTTCTTATCATGTAAATTGATTGAAATCAAAATTTAGATCTGGGAAACATATAAGTTAAACTTCATTTATATTAAACATTTAGACTTCATTTATATTAAACATTTAGTAGCCTTTGCTTCATCAGTTACAAAAAAGGGTTGACAAACTGAGACATTATAAACTTTCACTTAGCCGGTTAGGTGGTCAACAACACCACTTCCTAGAACATAGCCGGCTACGAGAAAGTTTAACAAAACATAATACAAACAACGGTGCACTTCACTTCCAAACACCCCCCCCCCCTTTCCCTTAATACACCCCAAAAAATTCCAGCACCTACATATTTTACGTTATTTAACACAAGTCAAAAAACTAAGCGCTTAGGTTTCAAATGTATCAAAACCCACCCTCAGTCTCACTTGCTTCAGAAGAAGTTTCGGTTAGACAGTTATCAGCCTTGCGCACTCCACTACTACCAGCGGTGTGTCCACCTTCAGTTAAGCTAAACATTGCAGGAACCACCTTAGGAGTTGTTTCTTCAACAACCCCAGCTGGCAACACTTGTACGTCGCCATCTTCTGTCTGTGTTTGCATCCCTTGAGCCTCAAACCCTGCATCATATATATTAATAAACTAATTACATTCACTGTTATTTTGTTTCAAACAAATTAACAGTAAACACAACCTTTTGCTGGCTCATCTACTGGACAAAAGTCGTCGCCTTCAAAAGGTTTTGCACCCAACATTCCACCACCTAGTTGTTTACCTTCACGGTTTGAACCAGTAGATGACCCCCCACCTTCAGCTTGTACGACGGCGTTGTCAACACCAACATTTGGCACAACCTCGTGGTCGACCCCCTCCCCGATAACATTATCGTTTGCTCCCGCCAAAGAGATAATGCCACCAAGATTCTGCATCTCATCATCATTACCAGCATTCATGTTTAACTGTCCATCAACGTGGAGTCCTGCAGCTATAACTCCTTCCCAAAACCTCATGTCATTCTCCAAGCTAGAATGGACATTTTGTGGGTTACTCTGACTTTGGTGGTTAGCCAAGTCCATTCCAACGTCCCATAATATGGGAGGTGCTTGGGATTGAGTCATAGCTGCAGAAAAAACCATGCTTGGTTGGAGTGAGCCACCTACAGATGGTGAGAAGAAACGAAATAAGAAGTAATTAAATAGACGTGATTTCTATGAACATCGTTTAATCAAGGTCACGTACCTCCACCGGCTTGACTGCTTTCCCCAATTTCTACATTGACTGGGTTAGCTTCATACATTACGTCATCATCATCATCAACGACTATTATCTCCCGAGACCCTCGGTTATGGTTGATTTCATTAGCAAGACACCGGTCCGCATAAGCCATCTCGCAAGACACACGGTGGAAAAGCCTTAATGCATCTTCAGGGAATAGGGCGTTCATAACCCTTTCAGTCTGAGTTGCTCGGTCCCCATAAACTAGAGCTGCCACGTTATCATTTCCCGAGTTGTATCAATCATATTGTATAATGCAGTATACAAGAATATAACTTTTGGGAAAAGTACTTACTCTCGTACTCCGCTCTGGATCCTTCATTTTGTGTGTTGTCAACTACGTACGTTGTTGATCCAATCGTAAAACTAGTTCTGCAAAGGAACTCGTACTCTGCAACACATTTAGGGCCAGCGGTGACAAGCAAAGCTAGGTCCGACAGGGACGTCCTCACGTTTAACAAAACACACAGATCTTCAGTTCTGGTTATTGTCGTTGGTAGAGTTTTGTATCCCACCGGTGACAACATCCAGCTAGGGAGCCTGAAGGTTAGCACCACCGGTGTAGACGGTCGGAGAGAGTAGCGTCTCCTAACCATCGCCTCCAAAGTTTCATACGTTTCATCATCTTTTCTCATTGCCCTTAATCCGAAATCATCGACATCAGGGTGGAAATGCCATTCATCCTCCCCATTTTTCTTCCACTCTCCTCGCCAAAGACGAACACAAATGCTCATCCTGCACAATAAATTAGGGTTTAAAAATCCTTTCGATATTTGACAATAAATATGGTACTAACAGATCTAGGGTTTGGCCTATGTCTGAGAAAGTGCTTCATACAAAAGCAATTAATTACCAAATTTAAATCATACAGATTCTACTTTAAAGCAGGAATCGGGAGTCAAAGCAGAGGTTGGTGAAAAGTACCGGCTTATAAATATATGTGTACAGAAATACCACTTTAAATGGAATCCAGTTTGGAAACATACCTTTCTACCGCAACTACTTTCTTAAAAGCTTCTTTTCACTTCTGTCTTACTGTGCTTAAAGAACCACGCTGTGTTTCTTTATGGATCTGAGAATGACGGTCTGGTTACTTCATGTTATACAGGCAAAGAGAAAGAAGGCTAAGCCTCTCTCCTGCTTATATTTTTTTTGTATGTAAAGCCGGGAAATCTAAAGGGTGGATACGTTATTTAATGCGCCGTTTTGCTCAGAAAAAATATGGTCCTGATTGTAGTTTCTCTGATACGTTCTCCTGTGCCACCTCCTCGCTAACCGAGAAAATCTAAAAAAATAGTATTTGTCATATCTATTTAAAATCTAAGAAATACGGCCTACGATTCTATAGGGCTATAAGAATACTTATCTATCATACCATATTTGCTGAAGGGTAGATATGTATATTTACTCCCTCTGAAATCACTATTCGGTCCAGCTCTTTGTTCTCATGGCATATCTTTAATTTGGTCATTCTCATTGTGTTTTGGGCCAATTTACTCAATAGAATATTTGAAAAGTTAAAAAGGTGGATGGATTTATGGTAGGAGAATAAAGTCAATGGATAAAGTGTGTTTAGTTTTGACAAAAAAAAAAGGTGTGTTTAGTTTAATACAATTAACGGTAAAATATGAAGTATCTCAATATATATATATATATATATATATATATATATTTTTTTTTTTTTTTTTTTTTTTTTTTTTTTTTTTTGCCAACCAGTATATATATATATTTATTTGGTGATGTTACGATATATAAATATACATTTACAAAATACTATTATTAAAAATCGGTTGAATCGGTTAAAGCGGATTAAGTCGTGACTCAAATAATTCACCAATTCGTTATCCAGCCATCTAATCTGGTTTTCAAAACATTGCCTCTTTTTGTTTTCTATTTTCTTGATTTTTTAATCACTTGGAAACTTATCTAGAACCTCCCAAGGTTGGCCTCGAGAGCAACTTCATAGGAGTTTTTTATTCCTAGGTTCTTAAAATACATGTATATGTTTGTATATATTACATATGCGTATGTAACTGTGGGGTTCTAAACTTTACGGGAAACCCAAGCAAGAAATCTCATTAAAGTTGCTCTGATGTCATGTTTTAAATACCTTTTGAAAATAGTTTTAACGCTCCAACCACCAATATTGTTTTCTATGTTGTGAAACTAGAGAATAAATCTATATGTTTCTATATTATTCATAAACATAAGGAGCCCTTTATATATAGGGAATTACACCGTCATAGAATAATGGAAAGACTAGAATATGGAAATACAAATATGGAAAAAGTACAAATCATAAACCAATAAGGAAAAAGGAAACTAGGGTTTGTCTCTCTCTCTAGCCGCCGGCTCTCTCTCTCTCTCTAGCCGCCGGCTCTCTCTCTCTCTCTAGGGTGCGGCCGTCTCTCTCTCTCTAGCCGCCGGCTCTCTCTCTCTCTCTAGCCGCCGGCTCTCTCTCTCTCTCTAGCCGCCGGCTCTCTCTCTCTCTCTAGCCGCCGGCTAGGTCTTTCAGTCTACGCATCCCAATCTGATGTGTGAGCTTTCTAAACGTGCAGGTCGGAAGTGATTTGGTGAACAGGTCGGCTGAGTTGTCACTGGAACGCATTTGGACGACTTGGACCTCGCCGGCTTTCTGAAGCTCGTGCGTGAAGAAGAACTTAGGCAGTATGTGCTTCGTCCGGTCTCCTTTGATGTAGCCATCCTTAAGCTGAGCAATGCAAGGTGCATTGTCCTCATACATCACGGTCGGTGCGTACTTGCCTTCGGACATCCCACAATCAACTCGAACATGTTGGGTCATGAACCTCAACCAAACACACTCGCGGCTAGCTTCATGTATTGCCAAGATCTCTGAATGGTTTGAAGATGTGGCTGCAATCGTCTGCTTCATGAAACGCCACGATATGGCCGTTCCACCATGTGTAAACACATGGCCTGTCTGTGATCGAGCATTGTGTGGATCCGAAAGATAACCTGCATCAGCAAAGCCAACTAAGCCTTCTTTTTTATGATTAGTATAAAATAAACCCAAGTCTTTCGTTCCTTGCAGGTAACAAAGAATATGTTTAATCCTGTTCCAGTGCCTTTGGGTTGGACAAGAGCTAAACCTAGATAATAGGTTCACGGCAAAACATATATCTGGTCGTGTGTGACTAGCCAGATACATCAAAGCTCTTATGGCACTGAGATATGGCACTTCGAAACCAAGGACATCTTCATCGTCCATCTTAGGAAGGAACAGATCAGTGTCCAGACCGAGAGACCTCACGACCATGGAGCTAGAGAATGGGTGAGACTCGGCCATATTGAATCTCTTGAGTACTTTCTCTTTATATGCCATTTTATGCACAAGGATTCCATCTCTTATGTACTCAAGCTGTAATCCCAAACAAAACTCTGTTTTTCCAAGATATTTAATCTCAAATTCTTTCTTAAGATATTCAACTGTTTGAGAGATTTCTCCATAGGTTCCTAGGATATTCAAATCATCAACATACACTGATGTAATCACAAAGCCCTGGCCGATGTTTTTTATAAAAATACAAGGGCTGATCGGATCATTCTTGTATCCTTCTCTCTCTAGGTACTCACTTAACCTATTGTACCACATTCGGCCTGATTGTTTCAATCCATAAAGTGACTTATTCAACTTTACACAGTGTTGTTCTCGAGTACTCGATTTGTTTTTCAACTCTATACCCTCTGGTACTTTCATATATATCTCATTATCCAGTGGCCCATATAAGTATGCAGTTACAACATCCATTAACCGCAAGTCTAATTTCTCTCTTATAGCCAGACTTATCAGGAATCTAAAAGTAGTAGCATCCACCACAGGGGAGTATGTCTCCTCATAATCTATTCCTGGTCTCTGTGAGAATCCTTGTGCAACAACCCGTGCTTTATATCTAACGACCTCACCATGTCCGTTTCTCTTTCTCACAAAGACCCACTTATGGCCGACTGGTTTTATATCATATGGTGTCCGGACTATTGGTCCAAAGACATCTCTCTTCTTTATAGAGTTTAACTCCACGTTTATAGCTTCTTTCCATTTGATCCAATCTGATCGTTGAGTGCACTCATAAATAGATGTGGGTTCATGATCCTCATTATCATCCATGATTTCAAGTGATACATTGCATGAAAATATATCATCAATGTCGATATTCTTTCTGTTCCATTGTATCCCAGACAAGACATAGTTTATTGAGATCTCATTATTATCAGGACCTTCAGTACCTTGAATCTTGGCGTCCCAAGAATCAGTATTAGATACATCAGGGCCGGCCGCATCTAAGATCTTATGATCGGCCGCGATCGCTATTAGGGTTTTGGGATCGGCCGCGGCTAAGTCCCGGGATTTAGGACCGGCCGCAGTCGTGTCTAGGGTTTCAACAACCTCGGTTTCATTATCTGCGCCTTTCTCAGTTTTCCGAGGGTTCTTATCTTTGGAACCTATTGGTCTACCACGTTTCAAACGTTGTCTAAACTCTGTAGCAACTTGATTGTTTTCTTCTTGAACATCAATTCGAATTGGTGCATTTGCAGCTGATATATATGACTTAGTCACTCTTTTCGTGTCAGCAAAGGAATCTGAGAATTGATTAGCTAGCTTTTGTAAATGTATAATCTTTTGGACTTCTAAATCACATTCCTGAGTCCGAGGATCTTACCAAGATAAGGATGTTTGATTTCATGTAATTTCTTTACCAGCTTATTGCTATCTCCCCCTAATGTTGGATGTTCGGATTCATCAAAGTGACAATCCACATACCTGGCCTTAAATAAATCACCCGTAGTTGGCTCAAGGTATTTTATAATCGCGGGAGAATCATATCCAATATATATCCCCATCCTCCTTTGAGGTCCCATCTTTGTTCTCTGTGGTGGTGCAATTGGTACATAGACGACACAACCAAATGTCTTAAGATGGGATATGTCTGGCTCATTACCCGTAAGCAATTGTAATGGGGAATATCTATGTTCACTAGACGGTCTGATACGAATCAGTTCGGCCGCTTGTAAGACCGCGTGTCCCCAAGCTGTGGCCAGAAGCTTAGACCTCATAACAATGATCTAGCTATTAGCTGTATGCTTTTAATGAATGATTCGGCCAAGCCGTTTTGTGTATGTACATGTGCCACGGAGTGTTCCACAGTTACTCCCATGGACATACAATAATTATTAAACGCTTGGGACGTGAATTCACCAGCATTATCTGAAGGAACTCTTTGTTTCCTTCGCCCTTAGTCTCAATATGAAAGCCATTCATTCGAATGTCTTTAAAGCTCAATAGGCTTCTCTTAGAGCTGGGTGAATACAATGCATCAGATATTTCTAGATGCGTACCCTTAGGCAACATGATATTAGCCTGGTCGTAGCCCTCTATGAGACTTTAGAGACTTTTATATCAAAAACTTTCATTCATTAAGATTCAAAACAAGTTCAAAGCAATCTAAAACATAGAAAACACAAAGCAAAGAACACAAAACAATAGATGGCCGAAATCAACTTTGATCTTTTAAACAATCTGAAGTTTCATAATCCATGAGATCATCTCGTTCATGATTGAAATCTTCTTCACCATCTTGATAAGTCATATGAGATTCAGAATTCTTCCATTTCAAACTCTCTTGGTAGAGATCAACGAGATGTTTGGGAGTCCTACATGTCTTAGCCCAATGATTATCCATACCACATCTATGACTCACGGATTTGGTCGAGTTATGTGGTTTGAAAGATGTACCACGGCCTCGGCCATGTCAACGGCCTCCATCGGAGTTTCCTTGGCCACAGCCATAAGAATTATAATTGCCTCGGCCTCGACCAAAGGAAATCCAGCCACGACCACGATCTCTCTGGACATGGTTCGACTCTTTCTTAGCCTCTACAGCCGCATGTGCCTCAGGTAATGGGGTTGATCCAGGAGGTTTCAATTCACTGTTCCTCATCAACAGTTCATTGTTCTGCTCAGTGAGCAAAAGACAAGAGATCAGATTAGCATAAGTAGAGAAGCCCTTCTCAAGGTACTGTTGTTGTAACAACACATTGCTTGTGTGGAACGTGAAAAAAATTTTCTCAAGCATATCCTTATCCGTTATATCCTCACCACACAGTTTCAATTTAGAAACTATTTTAAACAGGGCCGAGTTATACTCGTCCACGAACTTAAAGTCATGGAGTGTGAGATTCCTCCAATCATACATAGCCTTTGGTAATAACACCGTTCTCTGGTGATCATATCTCGTTTTTAACTCTGTCCAAAGGTCTAGAGGATTCTCAATAGTTATGTATTGATCTTTGAGACTCTCAATAAGATGATGGCGTATAATCAATATCGCTCTGTATCTATCTTTCTCACTTGCATTATTGTCCTAGTTGATACATTCACCGAGTCCCTTAGATTTTAGGATGATCTTAGCATCAAGTGTCCATTGCAAGTAATTATATCTAGAGAGATTTAGGGCAGCAAAATCTAAATTTTTGATTTTCGACATCTGAAATCATATATTTCAATCCTTAAGATTATAGTGTTCAATGTTCTCTATATGATGCAATCAAGACAAGCTAAACGGATATGCAATGTTCAAACAAGCTGCACAGCCAAACGAGGTGATTAGTTCATACGGATATGATGCAAGCCGCACTGCCGAGACAAGTATGCATAATCTTATCAAACGGTTTCTATATGATCTTAATGCAATCGGTTATTCATCCTAGCAAGAACGATTCTAAGTGATCATGAAACCTCAATAAAACAATCAAGCAATGCATCAAGGGGTTTAGTTACTATCAATCCTAACGATCATATTCAATCAATTAAGGTTTTAAATATAAGCAAGGCCGGTCGGATTCAAGCTTTAAACAAGATGAGAACAACTTAAACCTAGGCGATTTTCTAAACCTTAATTCATTCAATTGGATCATAAATTCAAACAACCAAATTCAAGAATGAGATTAATCAATCCTAGCAATCGGTTCTATGTGATCATAATCAGATTCAAAACATTCAATTACATAAACAATCAAATCAATTTCGATTTCAAATTAGGGTTTGCATGGTATGCATGCGGCTAGGCTTTAGGGAATTAGGGTTTCGATTTTAATCAAGTAATAAGATTCAATTTAGGTTATTAGGGATTGAATCTATTGCCTTAGGGTTTGGTTATTAGGTTTAGTTTTACCTAAACCTCAAGACGGGTTGAATGGACCACCAAGTAGAGAAGAGCCGCGAACGGGTTGCTTGGTGATTGTCGCGAGCTGGAGCTGATCGTCGAATGGTATCGAGCTGTTATTGGGTCGCGTACGTGCTGCTTGCTGAGGACATCGCGAGCTGGAACGAGCTGGATCGTCTAAGCTGGGATCGGGAACGCCTTAGATACGAGGTGAACGGTTCTCGATCGGGATTTATCACCGGTAAGGTTATCGCCGGGGAATTAGGGTTCTTAAAGTAATCGTACTGATAACGTGTTGTGAAACTAGAGAATAAAATCTGTATGTTTCTGTATTATTCATAAACATAAGAAGTCTTTTATATATAGAGAATTACACCATCATAGAATAATGGAAAAACTAGAATATGGAAATACAAATATGGAAAGAGTACAAATCATAAACCAATACGGAAAAAAAGAAACTAGGGTTTGTCTCTCTCTCTAGCCGTCGGCTCTCTCTCTAGCCGCCGGCTCTCTCTCTCTCTAGGGTGCGGCCGTCTCTCTCTCTAGGGCGCGGCCGTCTTTCTCTAAGTATGGGCCGGTTATCATAACCGAACCGGTTATCATAACCGGGCCGGTTATGGACATCCATAATATGATTTATAACATTCTATGGTTTATTTCATCCATCTGTTTCATCTTTTTTTTCTGACAGTTGGCGCATTAATTTTTGAAAGATTTGAAAATTTGTTTATTAACACTTTAATTACCATATGATTTTCCATATATTTTGATTTCATTCTCACGATACTGAAAATAATTTTAAGATAGATCATCGATCGATAAATTTCTCCATATCTCAAGCACATTTATATATATTGTAAAATTCCTACTTTGCACTCTAGATATGTATGTAACCAAATTAATTATTTTCAGAGACATGCACCATTGTATATAGATTTAAGATCTTCGTCGCACACCAAACTTCCCGGAGCGCACTTGACTCCAAACCCATTTAAGGTTTAGCTCCGATACCAAATTTAAATGCTTCCGCCGCCACCATTATTAATAGCCTCTCACACCTTATTGAAAATGTAATTCCTATTTCTTGGTTATTAAGATTTTTACCTCCACTTGTTACATTCTTAAATAGAAGAAACTAAAACCGTAGTTAAAATTCTCTGTGTCATCATCCTAAGAAGAAACTAAAACCGTAGTTAAAATTCTATGTGTCATTATCCTACTTCTTCTACAAATCAAGGGCTGCAAATGAGTTGTACAGCTCTGGATCACCTCGGCTCGGGTTCGGTTTGGTTTGATTAATTTGAGTTTTATAAAACTCAACCCAATTAAAACCAAAGTAGCTTTGGTTTGGGTTCGGTTTTGGTTTAGTTTGGTTCGGTTTAGTTTGGTTTGGTTTAGATTTAGTTTGATTTTCTTTAAAAATCTATGAAACAAAAAACAACTTAAAGCTCAATGATAAAACTCTTAACCACGTCAAAGGAAGAAATGCATAATAAGCAAAGAGCAGACTATTTGTACTCTAATTAGCGTAACAAAGACTTGTAATCATTCCAAAACCTATTAACTAAAAGACTATTTGCATCTACCTTTTTGTTTTTATTGATTCTATAATAACTTTGTTACATAA
>NC_027754.1:32171120-32183710 GCF_000695525.1 Brassica oleracea var. oleracea | reverse complement strand
CGAATTTCAATTTAAAAAAATAAATTTATAATTTTTTTTTTAATTTTGGAAATATTCCGAGGAAGTGTATCCCTCGGAATATTCCGACGACATCTTCCTCGGAATATTCCGAGGAATTTCCGACGAAAAAAGTCCTCGGAATATTCCGAGGAAATTCATTTCCTCGGAATTCCGTCGGAAATTTTCGAGGGATTTCCGAGGAAAGATGAATTTCCGAGGAGTTATTTCCGACGATTTTTTTCCTCAGTATGCCGCTGTTTTCTTGTAGTGAATGCCTTCCCACGGAAGTTCCGGATCCAGCATCTATCACACCATATTTGTTACTTTGGAGGAATAGTCTCGACTCATCTCCTGGGACCTTCTCTTGTGCAGTGTTCGACAGTGACGATGCAGCGTTTGATGGTGACGGTGCGGCGTTTGATGGTGACGGTGCGGCACGTTGGCATCGGCGTGTCGTCGTCAGACTGATGAATTTTGGGATTTTCCAGAGACTTTGCTCTAAAACTTTTCTCTGTTTCTCTCTCTTGTTTTCTGCATAAATGGAAAAGTGAAAAATGGATTCCCCTTTGTGAAGAGGTAAGAGTTATATTTACAGTGGAATTAGCTTGGTCACCAAGTTAAACTAACTTGGCCACCAATTTTTCTCTTTTGGGCCAGATTTATTTCCTTTGCTTGTTGGGCCAATTCAGATATGTGAAGAGATAAGTGGGGGTTGCAAACCCACCACCAACATTATCGGCCACTTAGTTTTCTCCGAAACGCAAATGTTCGGTGCAGTTAGATATATCTTCGCGTCAATGTGTCATATTAGATATCAACCATCTCATGCATGTTGGCTATAAAACATGGCCGGCCATTAGGTAGATTCAGGCAGTGGTGAATCTATGTTGACTCTAGGAGGGGCAGATGCACACTATGATTTTTTTCAAACTTTAATATAATTTTGTACAGATATTTAGTAATGCTATTTTTTAAAATTCAAATGTATAATGGTATTAAACAAGGTTTTATAGCTATGCCTCAGATTAGACGTATTTCTAGATCGGCTACTTGATTCAACGCTTGGTGAAGTTACTAAAGAAAACTTTTTTATTGTTCTCCATACAAAATCAGTACATATTTAAATAGAACTAGAGACTGATCCGCGTACCCGCACATGTATTCGAAGATGTACGTTCTTACAGTGTTCTAATGTAGTTCGTGATGTACTACAGAAGGTATATCAAGACGTATGTCAAGACTTAGAGTTGTGAAGATGCTTACAAGGAAGTTTCCTTACATGATTATGTGTGTAAATGGAGCTTGGAAAAAGAAAGAGAATATCTTGTTGAAAACAAATGACGTTTTCCATTAAGCAAAATGATTTTGCTTGGAGAGGAATAACAAGTTTCCTTATATGGAAATGGAAGTTCATTAAAGTGAATTTAATGAACTTAGAGAGCAAGTTAAAGGTTTATTATATAAGGAGGGACGTGTCTTATGAGAAGACTAGCACCCAGAGATTAGAGAGAAAGAGAGTTTTCATTGTGAGGTTTCATTGTGTTATTGTTGAATGTTTACGTTGGTGTTGATATAGTGTATGACAGAGTGTCCGTTGTACTTGGTGTTGTGACGTTGGTGCTAACATTACGTGTGGTGGAATTTTCCGTTGTGTTGTGGTGACCAAGTTGTGTGTTGGTGTTAACGTGCTCGTTGGTATCTTCGGTGTGCATTAGGTGTTGACGTACTCGGTGACGTACTTGGTGAAGTGGTTGGTGACGTACCTTCAGAGACTTGGAGGTTGAAGTCTAGACAGGGGAGTGTAGCTCAGGGTTAGGCTATCCTGATAAAGTCCGAACTCTTGGGGAGTTTTGCTCAAGGCGAGATTGTCTTGAAGAGTTCATGCTATATAACAGAGCGGTGATTCAAGAGGGTTGTGCTTGTATTACGCGTTTGCGACTTGGTTATAATTTGCTTTCTTATTCTAGTGGATTCGAATTCTGGACAAGGTCTCGGGGAGTAGGAAACAAACCTCGTTAACAAACTATGTGTGCCATTTACTTTCTGCTTTAGTTATTTTTGACTCATCTGCACTTACAGTATTGATTCTTACATTTTTATACATTGATATTTGTTTTTTATAATTAGTGTTATATATTTTAGATGAGTCGTAATATAATTAATTGTATTCAAAAAACCTGGACTGAATCGGGTAATATTGTTATTTTTGGTGCAAATATCCGAACTCATTTTCGATACATTTGTTATTTAGATATTTTTAGGTTCCTATACTTGAGAACCGAAGCCAGACCTAGAAAGACCCAACCCAAAACCCACACATAAATTTATAATATTCAAGCGAGGCTTAATTTAAAAAAAAAAAGATATTGGAAAAGAACAACCCGTACCTAAATGGATATCCAATGTACATGCATAACTGATTTTATAAACTAATAAAAATGACTCTTTTCTATGGGTTTGGCTAAATTAAGTGAAAGAGAAAGAGTTTTTTATTTTGTAAAATAATTATATGGAGTAAAAAATTAAGTGACAATAAATGTAATATATTTTTTATTATTTTGATTTAAGTTATTATTTTATTTACAAAAATATGTCTTTGAATTTTGTTTTTGGCTACGTAATTTTCCACCGATTGAAACTAAAATTAAATAAAAAGTTTTAGTAAAACAAACTAAACCGAACGTTTAACCATATGTAAAATCCAGTTATTTTACATTTTGATTTTATAATTGACACAAAGTTAATGTTGATTAACTAATAAATAAAAGTCTGCACTATTATTATTATGGTAATATAATTAATGATGTGATGTATTGTTTGGGTAATATAATTAATGAAATTGTTAAACTGAGTTAAATATGGGAACACAATTAATACTGCTATCCATGTTAAAAGGAACTTATGCTTGTTTTTTATACTGCTATCCATGTTTACAAACAATTATCATTTATACTGCTATTCATATTTTCAAATGGTAATAATATAGATAGCAGCCGCTATCATTAAATGCACAAACATATCGATTTACTTTAAACAAGTAAATGCACAAACAAAGTCTTAAAGTTTGTATAATAATATGAAACCCCAAAAAGGCTTGAACCCCAATACAAGATATTGCCACCGAGCTTTGTTGGATCCAATTGGTGTTTGTAATGGTTCAGAAGAGTGGTAAAAGATAGTGGTTCCTGTAGGTTAAATAGAGAAGGTGATAGAAGAGAGAATCAATTTAGAAAGATATACTGAAAATGTTCATGGATTGCTTGAGAGATACCACTCTAGGGTTCTCTACTTTATACACAACATAAAGAACAATCTAGACAATGGACAGGTGGCTCTGACAGCTCAGTCATCCTAATCCTTAAGAGCCTCAAATCTGTTAACGTGAGCCACCTGATGAGCTTGAACAGAGGTACTACGTTTGTCTTCTTTGTCGTGTAGCTGTGAAAGCTGAAGTGGGCTTCACCTTTGGTTAGGCCTGAATGTGAGGTGCTGGCCTGCTAGGTCCAATAGTTCCATGGTTTCAATTCAAGTGTGAGTTTTAATTCAAGTAACTTAACTGCTGTACATTGAAATGTACGGTATAATATATTGATATACATGATCATACATGTATATATATATATATATATATAGTTGCTTCTTATGTACTATTGTTTAGTAAAAGTCTATTCGATCAGCATGGTTTTGAAGAAGAAGCTTACTAATTTAGTGAGTGATGTTAGGTTTGTTCCTATTTTCAGTTTGGTTGCACACCCCTCCTTCTTCTCAATAATCTTGATTCTTGACGATACAGCTTATTAGTTAGTTAAATGTTTGGTCCCACACAAGAGCTATAGATTTTAATACACGACACACACCCACGTATAATTTTTTTTAAAAAAATTATACGTCCTTTAAAAAGAAATTAATTTGTGTTTCAAATTTACATTCTTCAAATAAAAGGCATATCAAAGGCCGTCTCAAAGAATAAAAATAAATTAAATGTGACGATGAATAGTAAGCTATGATGATCTGTGATGATGACTAATAAGCTATGATGAGCTATGATGATGAATGAAAAGCTATGATGATTCATGATGAATTATGATGAGCTATGATAAGTTTGGGTGATGAATGATGTATGTATTTTGGTGGTAAATGAGTTATTGAGTACACTTATCTTGATGATATTAGTGTCATATCAGATTTCATGTTTTGGTGGCGAGATAGGCCGTTTTGGGGTTGTCGTAGATGGCATCGTCGTTGTCGAGTTGGCAATGACGACAAAGGAAAGCTCGTTGAAGTGGAGATGACAACATTCATGAAGACAGGCAGACGAGCCGGGGGCCGGTCGGCTGATGACGAAGGGAGGCTTTTAGATGCCAAACCGAAGGATTCTCGGAGACGATGAAGGGAGACTTCTGGATACCGAAGCGAAGGATCGTCGGAGACGACGAATAGACTGCTGGATGCCGAACCGAAGGATTGTCGGAGACGACGAAAGGAGACTTCTGGATGCCAAACCGAAGGATCGTCAAAGACGACAAAGGGAGGCTTCTGGATGCTGAACCGAAGGATTGTTGGAGACGACGAAGGGAGGCTTTTGGATTCCGAACCAAAGGATCTTAGGAGATGACGAAGGGAGATTTCTGGATGCCAAACCGGGGTCGTCGGTCGAAACGGTAATAATATAGATAGCAGCTGCGATCATTAAATGCACAAACATATTGATTTACTTTAAACAAGTAAATGCACAAACAAAATCTAAAAGTTTGTATAATAATATGAAATCCCAAAAAGGCTTTAACCCCAATACAAGATATTGCCACCAAGCTTTGTTGGATCCAATTGGTGTTTGTAATGGTTCAGAAGAGTGGTAAAAGATAGTGGTTCCATGGTTTCAATTCAAGTGTGAGAGTTTTAATTCAAGTAACTTAACCGCTGTACATTGAAATGTACGGTATAATATACTGATATACATGTATATATATATATAGTTGCTTCTTATGTACTATTGTTTAGTAAAAGTCTATTCGATCAACATGGTTTTGAAGAAGAAGCTTACTAAAGTTAGTGAGTGATGATAGGTTTGTTCCTATTTTCGGTTTGGTTGCATACCTCTTCTTCTCAATAATCTTGACGATACAGCTTATTAGTTAGTTAAATGTTTGGTCTAAAAAAAAAATTAATTTGCATTTATATTTTGTAATCATGTGTGCTAATTGCTTAGTCTTTATGATGATAATCCTTGGATAAACTACACTTATGAGATGTTTAATCTTTGTACTTTGTCACTGAGCAGGATAAGTCTTGGCGTGTGCGTTACATGGTAGCAAATCAGCTCTATGAGCTTTGTGAAGCCGTGGGACCTGAGCCTACTAGGTAAGGAGTCTTGGATAAACATGTAGTATGTTTTAATGAAGTTCTTTAGGCCTATTGCATTATATGCATTTCTATATTGGTGGATTACCTCTTCAGAGGTATGATTATCAATATATTTGATGATACCCGTTGCTTCTTCCTAATACTATTTAATGTTCCTTCTATATCAAGGACGGAACTGGTGCCTGCATATGTGCGTCTACTTCGTGACAATGAGGCTGAAGTACGCATAGCAGCTGCTGGAAAAGTTACTAAGTTTTGTCGGATCCTAAACCCTGAACTTGCTATTCAGCACATTCTCCCCTGCGTAAAGGTACATTCTAAGAGACCCGTGTGAGAATCTCAATTTTTTTCAAAGAATCAATGACTCGACACTTATAAGCTGTTACATAGTACTTATAGTTTCTTTTAATTCTACCTGTAGGAGCTATCAACAGACTCATCTCAACACGTCAGATCTGCACTGGCTTCAGTTATAATGGGAATGGCTCCAGTCTTGGGTAAGGTAAGACAGTTCGCAAATATAGATGTGTGTTGACTCTACAGTGATGGGAAAGATGTACGTTAGTATTTAACTCAGCCTTTTCGTCCAATAATTGTACCTGGAAAGTGCCCATAACCGTGATCAGTTGTACAGAGAGATTTTTTTTGTTGGATTGTATATGTTGCATACGTTAACCTTTACATTGATTTTTCCAATGCAGGATGCAACAATTGAGCATCTCCTTCCAATCTTTCTTTCGCTGTTGAAAGATGAGTTTCCAGATGTACGCTTGAACATCATCAGCAAACTCGACCAAGTGAACCAGGTTTGACCAACTTACCCAAACAAAATTTTCTCATGTCAATGGTTTCACAGATAAACATTATTCAACTTTTTTTGCTTATCGACTTTCACTTGATGATTCCAATATTTTATATTTGGCAGGTTATTGGGATTGATCTACTATCGCAATCCTTGTTGCCAGCAATTGTAGAACTTGCTGAAGATAGACACTGGAGGGTAAGACTTGCTATCATTGAGTACATACCTTTGTTGGCAAGTCAGTTAGGTGTTGGCTTCTTTGACGATAAGCTTGGCGCTCTTTGCATGCAATGGTTACAAGACAAGGTTCTGCTTTCTCTCTCAAACCAAAGATATTCTTAAATAACAAATCAGTTTCTCCTTATAAATATTGAAGCGGCGGTCTCTTCAGGTCCACTCAATCCGCGAGGCTGCTGCCAACAATGTGAAGCGTCTTGCTGAAGAATTTGGTCCTGAATGGGCAATGCAGCATATAGTTCCACAGGTTTGTCTAGGTTTTACAAGAATCAGTGTTTACCTTCTTATTAGAGTCAACCAATGTTTTTTTTCATTAATCTGCAGGTTCTTGAGATGATCAGCAACCCTCACTATCTGTACCGTATGACCATTTTGCGTGCGGTTTCTCTTCTTGCACCAGTGATGGGCTCAGAGATCACATGCTCCAAGCTCTTACCTGTCGTGATGACCGGGGCTAAAGACAGGCAAGTTCTCATTGTAAACTAGTTATTGACTCGCATGATTTTGCTTCAAACATTTTAAGTGTATAAACAAGATTATTTTTTACTACCACAGAGTTCCAAACATCAAATTCAATGTCGCTAAGGTGCTTCAATCCCTCATTCCAATTGTCGATCAATCGGTAAGTGTATATATATGTCTAAAAAGTCAGAACAACCATCAGGTTTTGTTTTAATTTTTGGTTTGGTGGTGAAAAATAAAAGGTTGTAGAGAAGACGATTCGTCCAGGGCTTGTGGAGCTAAGCGAGGATCCAGATGTTGATGTCAGGTTCTTTGCAAACCAAGCTCTTCAATCTATTGATAATGTGATGATGTCGAGCTAAAAAAAAACTTTTAAATCTCTGTCCCTGGTTTTCTATTTGATGCAAGATTCTAAACTCTCAAGACTTTGTAACGTAAGTAACTGAGAACTCTTGTGTTCTGTTTTTTTTTATTTTTTCATGCAAACTGCCTAAGTTGTCTACTGTCTTGTGTTATGTTGTGGTTGGTTTTTTTGTAAGTTATCCTTTTTAGTTATTGAACATTTTTCGCAGAACATGCATGTTTCCTCATCGCTTTGAATGGTTGTTCAGTCTCATACAGTTGGAACTAATCGGACCAACATGTTGGCATACATGTTCGTTATAACTGAAAAATATTGTTATATATCAAGTCTGAATGCAAGGATTAGATCCTGGCATGTAAATTGTTCTTTGTTCAAAGACGAGAGAATCTCAATGTGATTGTGAAAACAGTCAATTCTAAACTTTTTTCGTTGACTCTATCTACCCCCTCATAATGACTTCTCTTGCACAAATTCCCCGGAAATATCATATCTTGGATTAGTTTTTTTTCTTTTGTAACTTATATCGTGGATTAGTTTAAATCAATCAAACAATATGATTAGATAACTACAGTTATTTTTAACCATATTTAACTAACAAATCAAACTACTTACATTACATTTATATGTTGCCAAATCTATTTGCTTAGAAGAGTATAATAATTTAGGTTTAGTTGTATAAGTAGTTTTGATTTTAGAGAAAAGGTCTCTGAAATAACCGTAGGCTGTTATAAACCATATTGTGGATGTCCATAACCGGCCCGTTCCATAACCGGTCCATACTTAGAGAGAGAGAGAGAGTCGGCGTCCGCTTAGAGAGAGTCGACGTCCGCCTAGAGAGAGTCGGCCAGTCTCTTGCCTTTTCTCCTTGGCTGATTTCCTATTTGCTTTAGACTTATGATTTGTACTCTTTCCATATTTGTATTTCCTTTTCTAAGTCTTTCCATTATTCTATGACGGTGTAATTCCCTATATATAAAGGGTTCCTTATGTTTATGATCAATAAGAATAAGAAACTATTTTCCTAAGTTTCACAACACGTTATCAGCACGATTACTCTAAAACCCTAAGCTAAAAGTCTCGAGCTCAAACCCTAAACCCTAACGGCGATAACCCTAGCCGGCGTGATCCTCCATCCCGGCTTGAACCTAATCCGATCGAGAACCTTTCACCCCATATCCAAGGCGTTCCCGATCCCAGTTAGTTCGCGACCCGACGATCTCAGTTCGATCAGCTCGCGACCTTTCTCTTGTTGGTGGTCCATTCAACTCAATCAGAGGTTAAGGTAAAACTAAAACCCTAATAACCAAAACCCTAAGGTAATAGATCCAAACCCTAAATACCCGAAATCGAATTTGATTGCTTGATCTGAATTGAAACCCTAATGCTAAGCTTGAAATCGAATTTGATTGTTTGATTGATTGAATATGCATGTTATGATCACATAGAATCCGTATGCTAGGTTGATATAAACCGATTGAATGAATTGAAGTCGCTTGCTAGCCTTGATTGAATCCGATTGATTAGTTCTCATCCTGTTCTAGACTTGATTAAAAATCGACCGGCCTTGTTTATGTTGAAACCCTAAATCACATTGATTTATCGAATATGATCCGATAGGTTGTAGACCAAGAAAAGCATTGGTTGCTTTTAGTTATAACATTAGTATATTACGAGAAGTAGACCAAGAAAAGCATTGGTTGCTTTTTTATTCTTCATGTTTTGACATCGTCCTAAAGTTAGCATCAAGAGCTGTTTAGGCATTTAAGGGGGTGTATTGAATCTGAAATTTGAAGTAATTTGATTTTTAATGAGTTTGTAGATGATTGCAGGAGAATTAGAGAATTTGGTGTGATTTTTGTTAAAATACTCTAGAATCTCATCTAAAACAGTGAGATTTGGATTTTTATTTTTATAACTAAAGAACTCCACTCAAACACTCTAGAAACAATGAAAGTACTCTAAAATCTTCAACTTAAATTTTGTTCAATAACAGTGGATTTCAGAGTGTTTTATGAAATGATAATTTCAATAACATTGGATTTTAAAGTGTTTTTTAAAATCCATGTTTGAATAACATCGGATTTGTCATTTTAATACAAATCAGTTGAAACTCTCAGTTGAATACACCCCACTTAGTAACTGCGAAAGGTCGCATAAAAACCTGCTTTGATTGGCTTAACCCATCCCTGACCAATTAATAATCATATCTTGAGGAAACCCTAATCAGAATCCTGTACTTTTTGATCTATCAACAAAATATTGAATTTAATAATATATATACATATCTATAGAATCTTAGATATTGTTATAATATTAAGATATGAAATAGATCGAACCGTCATATCGAAAACGTCAATAGCTCTCTCTAGATTCAAGTTCCCCATGGTTTTCCTATTAAAATTTGACATCATATTTTCATAGTATAATTTTATTTTTAATATATTCATTATAACATTCAACTGTTAAAAAGATATTTAACTTTTCACTGTAATTAGCTTTACAAATGAAATTATCTGTCAATTTTAAACATTTCATCAAATTGATGAAAATAAAATAATATTAAAGTGATTTTGCTGTATATTCGTAAGAGAGAAAAAAATATATATATAGCCATGCTACAGATGCAAGCGGCGGATGGGACAATTTGTGCACAAATTTGACTGAAATTTTTTTCTAGGCGCCTGCACTTGATGTTGATGGTAGGACCGTTTTATATAAACTACGGAGAACTGAATATTGTAAAAAATAAATTTGATAAGATTATACCAAAGATTAAGAAAAAGATGATACAACTGAAGATGCGAGATATTATCTCTTTCCTTAGCTCAAAATATGTCATGTAGTGCGACGGTTCGATAACGTAATGAGTCCTAAAATACAACTGAAAAAAATCTTCTGGTTTGCGTCACTCTATCAGAAGTCTGACGAAACTAGTTTTGTGTGTAATCTCAGATTAAAAAAAGAAAAGAAGATACAAAAAATAAAGAATCAAATATTCAGGTGGGAGAATTACACTTGTTCATGTTCTAGCTTCGAATAAGTTGTTAACACAAGTGCTTCCTTTTATACAGAAAAATGAAAGCACTGTCATTATGGAGTCAACAAACGTACCAATTAAGTGTCATAATGAAATTTGAATGTCATAATTCATAACTCTTGTACGTTTCTTTTTTAAGTCATAAAGAGGTTTTGACCAAATCAAAATCCATCAATATACTTTTTGGGTTTATATTTTACATTTAAGTAAATACAAAAAATATTTTAAGAATATGATTTTAAATAGATTAATTGACATAAAGTCCAATTAATCAATTAAATCAACACTCAAACCCATATACCCAAAGTGATACATGCTTAGCCAAATTCAAAGCTTTACAAGTTTTTTATATCATTCATTTTCAATTTTGAATTCTCATTGGTTTTGCATGGTAAATTTTTTTACAACTTGCATTTAAGCATTGACGAAATATAAATGTTTTGATCAATATCAACAAACATTTTATTTCTTATGGCAAATGATTTATATGTGGCAGACCTCTCCCAAACTTAATTTGGGGTGCCGACTCACAAATCCAATTTCCATTTATAAAACATGATCCCTTAAGAACCAAAGTGTTTATAACATTTTCTTATTTCACCGTACATAAATCTTCCATATTTTTCTGCTTTCATGGTTATTCCAAAAAGAAGAACTGAAACCAGAAGTCAAAACGTTAGACATTATTGATATTTAAAGCAAACAAGTCGATGCATGGAAAAATAATGCTTTATTCTAATCATTGTTATGAGCTAGAAAATTTTTAATACAAAAAACTTATGCAAATGTGTACAAACGTCTGAATGATTGTAAGGAATCAAGTCTAATATTTTAATCCGGTTAATCAAATATGACAACAAGACAAAAAACACATAGCAATGATCTTTGATGCGGTTTACGACCAATGAAAAGACAAGGATGCAGCAAACCAGTATTGACTAAAAGCTAATCAGTTATCAATACGAATGAATTATGCTATCCAAGGAAGAGCCGAAACAACTATTACACCAATAAGATCTTAATGTGATTAAACCTAATCACCAATAAAATCACAATACAAAGCACGGATATGCAAAAACAATTATTTTTTAAAAAAAATTCAGCAGTTCCTGCAAAATAGAAATGTAAGCGATGAATGAAAATTTCAAGCTGACACTGAAAAGTATTAGAGCCGATCTGATTCCAGCACCTTTTACTAAATATCGATCAACCTATTCTTATAAAACAAACTTTTACGATAATCAGTTCGGTTAGTGAAAAACAATAAACAGATATTTTGAGTTAAGACTGATAGGACCGTATTATATAAACTATGGAGAATTGAATATTGTAAAGAATAAATTTGATAAGATTATACCAAAGATTAAGAAAATGATGATACAACTGCAGAGCCGAGATATTATCTCTTTCCTTAACTCAAAATACGTCCCGTAGTGCGACGGTTCGATAATGTAATGAATCCTAAAATACAACTGCAAAAATCTTCTGGTTTGCGTCACTATATCAGAAGTCTGACGAAACTAGTTTTGTGTGTAATCTCAGACTCAAAAAAAAAAGACAAAAAATAAAGAATCAAATATTCAAGTGGGAGAATTACACTTGTTCATGTTCTAGCTTCGAATAAGTTGTTAACAAAAGTGCTTCCTTTTATACAGAAAAATGAAAGCACTGTCATTATGGAGTCAACAAACGTACCAATTAAGTGTCATAATGAAATTTGAATGTCATAATTCATAACTCTTGTACGTTTCTTTTTTAAGTCATAAAGAGGTTTTGACCAAATAAAAATCCATCAATATACTTTTTGGGTTTATATTTTACATTTAAGTAAATACAAAAAATATTTTAAGAATATGATTTTAAATAGATTAGTTGACATAAAGTCCAATTAATCAATTAAATCAACACTCAAACCCATATACCGAAAGTGATACATTTGCTTAGTTTTTATGCTTAGCCAAATTCAAAGCTTTACAAGCTTTTTATATCATTCACTTTCAACCTCCATTTCTCATTCAAACCAACTCTGATTTTGACATACGAATACACTATAATGTCAAACATTCAGTTATTCCGACGAACGTCTTCGCCCGGCAAAAATTTGACTGAAATCTTCTTCTAGGCGCGTGTACTTGATGTTGACGCTCTAATGCTAAAGATGTGATACTATACTACATACCAAATAGTATAATATCCACAAAGGAGTCAACTAATTACGAAGTCGTTTCATCCATTAGATGACTATATTTTACATAATTACAACACAATATTGAACATTCGACACAAATACGAAAGCCCTTCATTTTTGTGTATGTCATCAATGT
>NC_027754.1:32170215-32171020 GCF_000695525.1 Brassica oleracea var. oleracea | reverse complement strand
TAAACCGATTGAATGAATTGAAGTCGCTTGCTAGCCTTGATTGAATCTGATTGATTAGTTCTGATCCTGTTCTAGACTTGATTAAAAACCGACCGGCCTTGTTTATGTTGAAACCCTAAATCACATTGATTGATCGAATATGATCCGATAGGTTGTAGACCAAGAAAAGCATTGGTTGCTTTTAGTATATAACATTAGTATATTACGAGAAGTAGACCAAGAAAAGCATTGGTTGCTTTTATTCTTCATGTTTTGATATCGTCCTAAAGTTACATCAAGAGCTGTTTAGGCATTTAGTAACTGCGAAAGGTCGCATAAAAACCTGCTTTGATTAGCTTAACCCATGCCTGACCAATTGATAATCATATCTTGAGGAAACCCTAATCAGAATCCTGTACTTTTTGATCTATCAACAAAATATTGAATTTAATAATATATATACACTAGATTAAGACACGCGCCTTGCGCGGAATAAACATTATATATAAAAATTATTTTATGTATTATATGTTCTTACATATTATGAAATAATAAATATATATTGAATAACTAAAAGTCAGTAACAATTACATATATAATTAAATTGGTGCGAACGTATAAATCAATTTTATTAATCCAAACAATTTTTTAAAAAATTTGATAGGATATGTAATTAAATTTAAATGATATTAACATACATAGTATATCTTTAATATTAATGTCTATTAAATGATGCTTTCTACTCATATGTTTTTTTGATCATGTGTATCTTTAATAGCATAAACTTTAAATTACCGATAACAAAATTTTCATTGTGAGATTAATA
>NC_027754.1:32160770-32170196 GCF_000695525.1 Brassica oleracea var. oleracea | reverse complement strand
AAATTAAAATATTTATTTATTCAATATGGTTTATAGTTTAATTTAGAATGATATATATACATATATATATATATATTTAAATATTAATGATTTATTAAATTAGACTTTTATTTATATGATTTTTAATCATTTGTATTTTGTCATAACAAAAATTTTAAACCATGGATCACAAAAATTTGAATGTGAGACTTTTAACAGTTTTAGTAATTTATAGTCGTTTTTTAAAATTCAAAATATAACATATACAGAAAAATTTAAATTTTTATAATATGGTTATTGTGATTTTTTTAAATTATTTTAATAGTTTAAAATTAAAAAAAATTGATAGAAAATACATTATTTTTTTTATCAAATCTTTATTATTCAAAATCATTAATTGTCATATATCCTTTAGCCGCATTAGGCAATTCCGTAATCTTTATTTAAGGAAATAATAAATGACATTAATAATGAATTTATGGTTAGTTTAATAAAAAGCTTATTATATAATTAGATGAATCAACATATTTCTCTAATAATTCTAAGAATCATCCTAGTGATAACACGTGGCTACAGAAAGAAGTTGTAATGTTTCACAAATAATATATAGGAGATATCTATAGAATCTTAGATATCTAATCTAAGGGAGATATACTCAATTCTCGGCCTGTCCAAGTCGTTCATAAAATCAGCCAATCATAGAATTTTAAAATGCCACCTCACGCCTCCTTTAATGCTTTAATCGACACAAGAAAAATATTGGATCATTGGTGTGAGCCAATAATAATTCTCCATGGCCCATTTCAGGCCAACGTCTCTCAAACCTAATATTCGACTAAACAAAAAGTCACTCTTTCACCTTCCACCACTTCATATATCCATTTTTGATCTTTGGAACTCTGAAACAGTCCGATGAGAACGACTTCTCAGATTTCCAAAACTCACTATATAATATCCACAGCCTTCTTCCACTTCCTTCGTATTCCAACGTAATTCCACACTCCAGCGACGAAGGGGCAGACTCTTACTCTTCTCCTTCCTCACTGCAACATTATTAATCTCCTTGCTTTTGCCTTTTACCTCTGAAGTCAATTTACCATTTATTCTAATCATCGGCTCTCACCTGATTTCCTTAGCTAATTAATTTATTACGTTTACAGCAGCTCACTCTTGGAGCTTAATTGGAGCAACCGATGGAGAGTGTGAAGAGAGAGACATCAACGAAATGTATAGTTTTCAGAGAGCAAAAAAGCGACGGAGCAAGCGATGGGGCTTTTGTTTCTTGGTTTTGTGTTCTGGTCAGAGAAGCACATAAAAGAAGCCAACATCGTTCTTTTGCCAACACCACTGAACTCTGGTACTTAGTCCGATGGGATCTCCACCGCATTCTCAATCATCCATGGGCCGCCACTCACGAGAATCCTCCTCAACCCGGGTCTCGGAAAGTCAACGACGGCTCGAAGAGGAAAGGACACGGCGGAGAGAAGCAGTGGAAAGAGTGCGCGATGGGTTGTTAGATGACGGCGATAGAGATCGTGGCGTGCCTCCTCGTCGGTACTATGTATTGGCCTTCATCGTTGGGTTCTTCATACTCTTTGGTCTCTTCTCTTTGATTCTGTACGGAGCTGCTAAACCTCAGAAACCGAAGATAACTGTCAAGGTTAGTGTTCCGATCTGAACTCTTAGATTTTAAATCTGATTCAAGAATCCGATTCTCAGATCTGAACTTTGCAGAGTATAACATTCGAGACGCTCAAGATCCAAGCTGGTCAAGATGCTGGTGGTGTAGGATCGGACATGATCACCATGAACGCGACTCTGAGTGTTTCGATTTAGGCAAACATCGTTCTTATTCAGGTCATTCTTCCTCTTACATATCTGCTGTAGTGTTTCGATTTAGATTGTCATCACCTGCCTTAAGTATTGACATATCTGATGCTCTATCTGTGGACTCTGGAGTCAAGTAAAGTCCTGTTATGTAGTGATCTATGATGTTCTCCCTTGACTATTGCATATTAAAAAAATGATTACCAATGCAAGTATCTCCAATCATTTTTTTTACATCCATGAATACAGGAACATATATTACTTCTGTCAAGCACCAAGAGAGGACTACTTTCAGCGAGCCAAGCCTTACAAAGATCATCCTACCACTGCAAGGTATCCTCTTTTTCATATTGGTGCACCTTTGATACTTAGATTGTGGTTTTTTGTACTTTCATCGACACGGGAGATGTCATCTGGATATGTATCTGCTATATAGTTGTGCTTTAATGGTTGGATAAGGGTTACTAACACAGGATGCAGAAGCTGGCAAAGGATCTGAGTGTAGTGATGCCAGTTAGCTTTTTTGAGTAGGCAAATTAACGCACTTACAATTCTGTTGCCATTATTGACTCTGATGGAACTAACCTTGGGATTTATAGGAAGTCGCATATCCCTGATGGACCAGGTGAATCAAGTTTGGGGTTAGAAAGCACTCGACTTTCTTTTGATGATATATTTTCTATTCTTCAGGTTAAGAGAAATATTTATTTCAATCATGGTGACACTGGCTTTAAGGCAGTTTCTGAGTAGAAGAATCTCCGAATTAAACATTTTCTTACTTTATCATTGCTATTTGGTTAACATGTATAAACGAAATTTTCTTGCGTAGCTTTTTCGTGTGATTTATAAGTAGACGAAATCATAACTGAAGTATTGGTGCAATGTTCTATTCAGCTATATGTTGGGATCAATGGTTTCCCGAGGCAGCTATACTGTTTTATCCCACTGCCATTGGCTCTGAACCTCAAGACCAGGGATTGGATTCGGGTGATCATTGGAGGAGTCTTTCCTGCTGGAGCTAATGTAGTGAGCTATTAGGTCTCATCACTGTCCATTTTCAAAGTCTATCAGTGTATTCTCATCGAATTTCTGTGTATAACTTTTGACTGTAAGCGATTTTACAGTGACATGAGAAAAAAATTAATGTATCTTGACACGATGTGCATCTGCCGTTGAACTAACCAGTCCTTTTTTCAACAACAAATCGATTTTCCTGCAATGATCAACAATGGAACCGACGGAGCATTCGGTTTCAAAAATTTATGAGCGAAATATATTTTGCATGCACACGCCGATTATGTTTACAACGTGATGGAATTTGCAATTCTGCAACGTCTTTAGGTTTTCAGAGAACAGACACATGTGATTATAAATTCAAATTAGTATGTTTTCGTAGTTAGCATTTTCTGTGATTATTACATCATCCAAATTTCTTATAGATTTCTTTTTGTAAACCTGAAATATACAAATACTAAGATATATATTCTTTTGTCTTTAGCACTTAATTATTGAGAAAGAATAACTAATAATAAATTCTATTTCAAATTTTAATTTTAACTTTTTAAATAAATATTGTTTAGCAATTTCGTCTTTTGCATTGGACTTCGAAATAAATTACATTGTGAAACAAAATAAAAATCTTCATATCTATTTATACACTAAAACAGAGAAAATATATAATAATCATAAATTATGACTTTCTGTTAAATACAAAACAAAAGTTAATACTTTAATTTATAAATTAACTGTATAAGCTATTCAAATAAAAATATAGATACAAATTATAAAATCAAATATAAATAATAGTTTATCAGCTGTTAATATGAATTGAATCATCTATATAATATCTGAAGATATCAAAATTTATATTTTATAAATATTATTAAAAATATATATTTAATTTTAAATATAAAGATAAAGTAAGAAGAAGCATCCTTAATTTAATTATGAAGAAAAAAAGATTTAACAAGAGCTTCAATAGATAAATGATTTTAATTTGCACATTTTCTCATCAATTAGGTTGTAAATACCGCATATCATATTCTAACTACACCAGATTTATAACAAAATAAAATAAGACTCTAACATATACTTTTTTTTTTCATTTTAATTGCTGTTCTAAATTCACGCCAATTAAGAAAAATGTTAAATGTTCGGTTTTTCCCTTATTTAACAATTAGAATTCTATTGCTTTTATTTTTTTTCTTAATTTATGTAGAGGTAAAGAAACAAATTAATGACATAAATTGCACTGAAACCCTAAAACGACATTTATTTTGTAAAAAAAAAAATTGTTATACAACATCACTTAATATGAAAGGGATGGAGTATGAAATACGTTCTCACCAACTTTATTAGATAGATTTATAGTAAGATTACATAAAACCTACTATATTATCTTATTGGGATGAGATCTCATATCATGTGATTGCTTTGTTTGCTTTCCGAATTATTTGTTTCCAACTAACAAAACCTTATGCCTATTGACTATTGTAATTGTTATTATATTGAAAGTACAACTTATGATATTAATAGCTCCTAAGCAAAACTATTAGTTTAATGATGGAATTTTTTAAGTAGTTACTTTCCACTAATAATTATATATATGTTAAAATACTAAATGTAGGCAATCAAAGCTTTAGAAGTCCGGTCTGTTTCCAATATCAGTTTTAAATTGGAAGCTAAACTCAAAAACTCTACACTATAAAAGACAATACACCAATACACTGAAAAGTATTAGAGCCGATCTGATTCCAGCACCTTTTACTAAATATCGATCAACCTATTCTTATAAAACAAACTCTTACAATAATCAGTTCGGTTAGTGAAAAACAATAAACGGATATTTTGAGTTAAAACTGATAGGACTGTATTATATAAACTATGGAGAATTGAATATTGTAAAGAATAAATTTGATAAGATTATACCAAAGATTAAAAAAATGATGATACAACTGCAGAGGCGAGATATTATCTCTTTCCTTAACTCAAAATACGTCCCGTAGTACGACGGTTCGATAATGTAATGAGTCCTAAAATACAACTGCAAAAAATCTTCTGGTTTGCGTCACTATATCAGAAATATGACGAAACTAGTTTTGTGTGTAATCTCAGACTCAAAAAAAAAAGACACAAAAAATAATGAAATATTCAAGTGGGAGAATTACACTTATTCATGTTCTAGCTTCGAATAAGTTGTTAACAAAAGTGCTTCCTTTTATACAGAAAAATGAAAGCACTGTCATTATGGAGTCAACAAACGTACCAATTAAGTGTCATAATGAAATTTGAATGTCATAATTCATAACTCTTGTACTTGTACGTTTCTTTTTTAAGTCATAAAGAGGTTTTGACCAAATAAAAATCCATCAATATACTTTTTGGGTTTATATTTTACATTTAAGTAAATACAAAAAAATATTTTAAGAATAAGATTTTAAATAGATTAATTGACATAAAGTCCAATTAATCAATTAAATCAACACTCAAACCCACATACCCAAAGTGATACATTTGCTTAGTTTTTATGCTTAGCCAAATACAAAGCTTTACAAGCTTTTTATATCATTCACTTTCAACCTCCATTTCTCATTCAAACCAATTCTGATTTTGACATACGAATACACTATAGTGTCAAACATTCAGTTATTCCGACGAACGTCTTCGCCCGAAATCTTATCAAAAATGGTCTTAAACCATTTCGTCAAAAACGAGTTCCAACAGTTGACGCTCTAATGCTAAAGATGTGATACTATACTACATACCAAATAGTATAATATCCACAAAGGAGTCAACTAATTACGAAGTCGTTTCATCCATATATTTTACATAATTACAACACAATATTGAATATTCAACACAAATACGAAAGCCCTTCATTTTTGTGCATGTCATCAATGTCTAACCAATTCAAAGGGACAAAGTTAGTGTGACGGCTTGAGAATGTTAACATTCATAACAACCGTATTAGGAGACAATTTTAGTTTTGTCGCAAAATTGCAGACATAAAACAAAGTTTACAAAATAAGATAAACAATATGCATGGAAAATTAAAAGAAACACCATTGGTGAGTGCATAAGACTCATGTAAGATGAAAGTAAATGACACAAAATCACTCATTGCGTGAGTCGGTCCGGGTTAAAGCTGGAGAATACTTCAACGGCACATGTTTGTGCTGCGACGCTAAGGGAGACTCACAACTGTGAGGATGGTGTATCGATCAAGTTGGCGTATCGCACTGAGTTCCAGGAGAAAAACGAGAGGTGGAGGAAAAGAAGAGACGGTGGGAGAGTTGAGGAGATAACGGATGGCGATGGTGGTGGAAGAGGAGACCAGTGGTGATGAAACAACTGGTAGTGGTGGTGGTGGCGGTGCTACAAGTGAGAGGAACAAAATAATACATATTGTGATACAAATCTATTTTATATGTCGATAATAGAATAGTTCTCTCAAAACAAAACAAAAAGTCCATTTGCAATGTAGTGATCGAAATTAAAGTTGTTGAAATAGTGAAGAAGAAGAATCATGCAGTGCATAAGGATATACCCTTAGCATAGGGTTGATGGAAGTGTCGCCAGAGTTGATGAAGTAGGAGACAAAATAACCATAAGAGTTGGAGGAGAAGAAGAGACAATACGAGGAGGTGAAGAAACAATGATTGGCGACATTAATGGAACACAAGACAATGAGCTGGTGGAATAGTAAAAAAGAATAATAAGGAGATGGACAACGGGAAACAATTTGAACAGACAGAATAAAAATATATCATACTATACTAATTATAAAATAGAATAGAACATGTCACAAATTTACTGCTCATCTTCTCCAATTCAATCCATCGTTTGATTCTTTATATGCTTAAAGATCTGTAAACGAAACTATTTCTCAACCCTCTAATTATATTCAATCATACCGGACTTACCATATTCAGTGACTGAGTTTTCAGTTATCGCACCGTTGAGAACCTTCAATGTTTATCTATTCATAAAATTGATTTTTCTACTTATGCGAACAGTCTCCAAAACTATAACTCTTTCTCTCAGATATACTTTTTCAACTATTGTTCAGAATTGATTCCGTTAGTTTTGTATAATAAGAGATGAACTTCATCTCATCTCTTTTCACGCGCAACTAAGGACATTTTTGTATCTTTTCAGAATAATATATAACATATCATAGCCAAACACTTGATGTGGGTATGGACTTAATATTTTCTGGCTTATGTACATAACGCCAAATTTTCCAATAAATAATGTCTACAATTGAAAAAGGAAAAACATGTTTAACTTCAATAATTTACAAACCTAAAGCCCAAATACATTAAGTTAGAATTGAATTTTTTTTTTCTTGGAGAACTTGCCGTCGTCTTCTTCGAAACTCAACAAGGTATCAATTTAAGATTTTCTAATCTCTTCTTAGCTGGTAGATTCATATTTAAAATAGTAATTTAGTTTATTCTTATTGATTCTAATTATCTAACTATAAGTTATTTTTTAGTAATATTTTTTTTTATTTGCAGACATATGGAGTAATTTTTGATACTTTTGAAAAGAAAAACTCCATCGTCATCATCTCAAATTGAATTAGATGATTTGGACAATCTACCATTGGATCCTACTGATTGAAAAAAATAGGGCTTATTGGTGAAATAGCCAATTTTGGAGACAAAATTAAGAATATAGCATATGATTTGACATTATTAGATTTCATAGAATTTTGTTCCTTTTCTTCCAGTTCTCTCCTTTTTTTAAGTCAGTTCCCGGTAATAACATCCAAAAGCATCTGTCATTTAAATAAAAATAAAATAAAAATGTTATTAGAATAGTAGTGGTTATGACATCCACGTTGATTATGGTGATAGTATATAAATAGAATAGACCATGCTAGATGGTATAGTTTATGTTAATGAAATTATAAATTGATTTAAAAATATTAATATACTATACATATCCAAAATTAATAAAATTAAACCCAACTTCAATCCAAATCTTTCAAAAACTAAACTCAAAACACTAATCACTAAACCTTAGAAGAAAATATAAACCATAACTCAAATATCAAAATATGCACATAGTACATATTGGACGGATCTTGGATGAATGAGACGAGGTCGGCTCGTCGATTCTTAGACGGATGAGATGAGGTCGGCTCGTCGATTCATGGACGGATGAGACGAGGTCGGCTCGTCGATTCTTCCCGTCGGGTCTTGGGTGAATGAGACGAGGTAGGCTCTTCTTGGATGGATGAGTCGGCTCGTCGATTCTTGGACGAATGAGACAAGGTCGGCTCGTCGATTCTTCTTCTCGGGTCTTGGCTGAATGATAGGTCATCGATTGTTCTCGTCGATTATTGGACGGATGAGACGAGGTCGGCTCGTCAATTCTTCTTCTTGGGTCTTGGATGAATGAGACGCGGTTCAGTTCGTCGGGTCTTGAAAGAGTGAGACGAGGTCGGCTCTTCTTGGATGGATGAGACGAGGCCGGCTCGTCGGTTCTTCTCGTTGGGTCTTGAATGGATGAGACGAGGCCGACTCGTCGATTCTTGGACGGATGAGACGAGGTCGGCTCGTCGATTCTTCTTCTCGGGTCTTGGATGAATGAGATGAGGTTGGCTCGTCAATTGTTCTCGTTGATTCTTGGACGGATGAGACGAGGTCGGCTCGTCGATTCTTCTTCTCGGGTCTTGGATGAATGAGATGAGGTTGGCTCGTCAATTGTTCTCGTTGATTCTTGGACAGATGAGACGAGTTCCGCTCGTCAATTTTTCTTCTCGTCGGGTCTTGGGTGGTTTGAGACTGGGCTCGTCGCTTCCTTGAATGATTATGAGGCTGGGCTCGTCGCTTCCTTAAATGATTATTAGACTCGGCTCGTCGCTTCCTTGAATGATTATAAGACTCGGCTCGTCGCTTCCTTGAATGATTATGAGACTGGGCTCGTCGCTTCCTTGAATGATTATGAGGCTCGGCTCGTCGCTTTTTTTTAGTTCGTCTTCATGCGAGATACGCTCGGCTTTCGGGTGTTTCTGAGGTCGAGTCTCGGCTCGGTTTATCTTGTTTAATCGGGATTAGTACTCATGCGAGATGAGCTCGGCTTATTAACTGAATATTAAACCGCCGACAGTGCGGGTCTGGGCCCGACTTTCATCTCCTTATTCGGTAGTGTGGATTATTTCACCACTGCATCCGTGAGGAACACATATTTTTTCGAACACCTGGCCAAAGGTGACGATGATGGAATTCACTGAGTCTTGGCTCGTTTTTTTGTTACGAAGTCTCGGCTCGTCTTTTTTTTTTTGCTGAGTCTCGGCTTATTTTTAGAATGATGAATGCTATAAGCTATGATGAGATGTGACGATGAATAATAAGCTATGATGATCTGTGATGATAACTAATAAGCTATGATGAGCTATGATGATGAATGAAAAGCTATGATGATTCATGATGAATTATGATGAGCTATGATAAGTTTGGGTGATGAATGATGTATGTATTTTGGTGGTAAATGAGTTATTGAGTACACTTATCTTGATGATATTAGTGTCATATCAGATTTCATGTTTTGGTGGCGAGATAGGCCGTTTTGGGGTTGTCGTAGATGGCATCGTCGTTGTCGAGTTGGCAA
>NC_027754.1:32151908-32160436 GCF_000695525.1 Brassica oleracea var. oleracea | reverse complement strand
TCGATCGAATTTATTTTTTTGTGTTGAGTTGGTTTCTTCTTTTTCTTTTGAAAATAGAGTTGTTGGCTTCTTAAGTTGTTGTAGAATATCATTATTATTTGAGTTGTTTCTTTTCTTTTAGACAATCATTTCATATGATACTATTTGTCCTTGAAAGTTGTTGTAGTAGGTCATCATTTCCTAGGTTGCTTGTTGCTTTCGGGAGTTGTTGAAGTGGATCCCTTTGGTCATTTGTTGCTTGTTGCTTTTGGAAGTAGTTGAAGTGGGTCCTTTTTGTACTTGATTGCTTGTTGCTTTTGGAAGTAGTTGAAGTGGGTCCTTTTTGTACTTGATTGCTTGTTGCTTTTGGAAGTAGTTGAAGTGGGTCTCTCTTGTCCTTTGTTGCTTGTTGCTTTTGAGAGTAGTTGAAGTGGGTCTCTATTGTCCTTTGTTGCTTGTTGCTTTTGAGAGTAGTTGAAGTAGGTCCCTATTGTCCTTTGTTGCTTGTTGCTTTTGAGAGTAGTTGAAGTAGGTCCCTATTGTCCTTTGTTGCTTGTTGCTTTTGAGAGTAGTTGAAGTGAGTATCTCTTGTTCTTTGTTGCTTGTTGCTTTTGGGAGTGGTTGAGAGAGTTGTTGTAAGTGGGCAACTATCACATGTGCTATTTAATAAGCTCTCAGTATGCCACTTTCTGGATGTGACTATGGATTTGGTGGTCGTCGAGGATGACAACGACCAGTTGATAATGACAACGACGAGTTGATAATGACAACGACGGCTGAATGTGAATTCTACTTTTACCACCGCTAAACTTCGTGCGTTTAAGAATTCCACCTCCTCCTTCTAGCACCAATTGTTGAAGCCCAAATCCGGTAAGGTCAACAAATATGATAAATGGTCAAACAAGGGTTAGAATTAACCCATGTAAGATACGGAGTTCCGAAAATCTTGTTGATGAAGTTGTACCTAGCGATGGCAAAGAGATAAAATGTGGTTTTATGTTATAGTTGCACCTTGTGAAAGGTTGCCTATGTACTCTCGTAAGAGAGATCAAGCCATTCGTAGTTCATCACACGATATTTTTATATCTTGAAGTTGAGATTAGGATTGATACCAGACCAGAGTGGGGAGCATATGGATGGTGAGATATGAAATCATAGTTCTTTGAGATGATAGTTTTGGTTGTCGTCGTCGGAGTGAGGTCGTCGGGAAGAGATGCTCGGTTCGTCGGTGAAGATGGTGCCGGTTCGGCGTTGCCGGTTCAGCTATGACGGTGTCAGTTCGGCGTTGACGGTGACGGGGCGGCGTTGACGGTGACAGCGTTTGACAGTGCGGTAATCGACGGTGACGGTGTGACGTTCGACGGTGACGGTGCAGCGTTTGACGGTGACGATGCGGTGTTGATGGGGCCGGTTCGGCACGTTGGCGTCGGCGTGTCGTCGTCAGACGGATGGCTTTCTGGATTTTCCAGAGACTTTTCTCTAAAACCTTTCTCTGTTTCTCTCTCTTATTTTCTACATAAATGGAAAAGTGAAAAATAGATCCCCATTTGTGAATAGGTGAGAGTTATATTTATAGTGGAATTAACTTGGTCACCAAGTTAAACTAACTTGGCCACCAATTTTTCTCTTTTGGGCCAGATTTATTTCCTTTGCTTATTGGGCCAATTCAGATATGTGAAGAGATAAGTGGGGGTTGCAAACCCACCACCAACATTATCGGCCACTTAGTTTTCTCTGAAATGCAAATGTTCGGTGCAGTTAGATATATCATCGCGTCAATGTGTCATATTAGATATCAACCATCTCATGCATGTTGGCTATAATACATGGCCGGCCATTGGGTAGATTCAGACAGTGGTGAATCTATGTTGACTCTGGGAGGGGCAGCTGGACACTATGATTTTTTTTAAAAAATAATGTAATTTTGTACAGATATTTAGTAATGCTATTTTTAAAAATTCAAATGTATAATGGTATTAAACAAGGTTTTATAGCTATGCCTCAGATTAGACGTATTTCTAGATCGGTTACTTGATTCAATGCTTGGTGAAGTTACTAAAGAAAACTATTTTTTATTGTTCTTCCCTACAAAATCAGTATATATTTAAATAGAACTAGAAACTGATCCGCACATGTATTCGAAGATGTACGTTCTTACATGTAGTTCGTGATGTACTACAGAAGGTATGTCAAGATGTATGTCAAGACTTAGAGTTGTGAAGATGCTTACAAGGAAGTTTCCTTACATGGATTACGTGTGTAAGTGGAGCTTGGAAAAAGAAAGAGAATATCTTGTTGAAGACAAATGACGTTTTCCATTAAGCAAAAGGATTTTGCTTGGAGAGTAAGTGTTACTTGGAGAGGAATAAGAAGTTTCCTTATATGGAAATGGAAGTTCATTAAAGTGAATTTAATGAACTTGGAGAGCAAGTTAAAGGTTTATTATATAAGGAGGGATGTGTCTTATAAGAAGACTAGCACCCAGAGATTAGAGAGAGAGAGAGTTTTCATTGTGAGGTTTCATTGTGTTCTTGTTGAGTGTTTACGTTGGTGTTGACATAGTGTATGACGGAGTGTCCGTTGTACTTGGTGTTGTGACATTGTTGCTAACATTACGTGTGGCAGAATTGTCCGTTGTGTTGTGGTGACCAAGTTGTGCGTTGGTGTTGACGTGCTCGTTGGTATCTTCGGTGTGTGTTAGGTGTTGACGTACTCGGTGACATACTTGGTGAAGTACTTGGTGACGTACCTTCAGAGACTTGGAGGTTGAAGTCTAGACAGGGGAGTGTAGCTCAGGGTTAGGCTATCATGATAAAGTCCGAACTCTTGGGGAGTTTAGCACAAGGCGAGATTGTCTTGAAGAGTTCATGCTATATAAGAGATCGGTGATTCAGGAAGGTTGTGTTTGTATTACGCGTTTGCGACTTGGTTGTAATTTGCTTTCTTATTCTAGTGGATTCAAATTCTGGACAAGGTCTCGGAGAGTAGGAAACAAACCTCGTTAACAAACTATGTGTGTCATTTACTTTCTGCTCTAGTTATTTTTGAGTCATCTGCACTTACAGTATTGGTTCTTACAATTTTATACATTGATATTTGTTTTTTATAATTAGTGTTATATATTTTTGATGAATCGTAATATAACTAATTGTATTCAAAAACCTAGACCGAATTGGGTAATATGGTTATTTTTTGCACAAATATCTGAACACATTTTAGATACATTTGTTATTTAGATATTTTAGGTTCCTATACTTCAGGACCGAACTCAGCCAGACCTAGAAGGACCCAACTCAAAACCCACACATAAATTTATAATATTCAAGCGGAGCTTAATTTAAAAAAAGAAGAAGATATTCGAAAAAAACAACCCGTACCTAAATGGATATCCAATGTACATGCCTAACTAATAAAAATGACTATTTTCTATGTGTTTGGCTAAATTAAGTGAAATAGAAAGAGTTTTTTTTTAATTTTATAAAATAATTATATGGAGTAAAAAATTAAATGACAATAAATGTAATACATTTTTATTATTTTGATTTAAGTTATTATTTTATTCACGAAAACATGTCTTTGAATTTTGTTTTTGGCTACGTAATTTTTCACCGATTGAAACTAAAATTAAAAAAAAAAATAGTAAAACAAACTAAAACGAACGTTTAACCATATGCAAAACTCAGTTATTTTACATTTTTGATTTTATAATTAGCACAAAGTTAATGTTGATTAAATAAATAAAAATCTAAACTATTATTATTATGGTAATATTATTATTGAATTGATGTATTGTTAAGGTAATCAACGAAATTGTTAAACTGGATTTAATATGAGAACACAATTAATAGTTTAATACTGCTATCCATGTTAAAAGGAACCTATGCTTGTTTTTTATAGTGTTACCATGTGCAGTAAAAAAAATTAAAATATTTTTTAAAAGATAAATATAAATTATATTTTAAAACAAAATTTTATTAATATTGTAAATTTTCTTTTTCGTATCAATATTTTAATATAAATTTGATTTAATTAAACATAAAATTATATTTAAGAATATGCATGTATATATTTGAAATTATAATCTTAGATAGATTTTTCGATCTATTTATTTTAATTAAATATATTAAATAAAATTTTAAAAGTTGCATAATTACCAAAAATTAAAATTAAACAATATTTATAAAATTTGTAGATATATAAGAAAATAATGATTGTGCGATTAAATTTTTATAATTTTCTAAAAAATTGTATACATTTTTGAAAATTTTAGTAATAAAATTGTGAAATTTAAAAATATATAATTAAATTATATTTCGAAATTTATAATGTCATATTTGAATATATTTATTTTAATGATGATTTATGAGTTATTTCCATATTGTACAAAAATTTCCAAAAATATAAATTGAAATTAAATGTAATATATGAGTTATTACCATATTTTAAAAAGTTTACCAAAAATATAAATTAACATTAAATGCAATTGTCCATCTATATTATTAAAAGAGAAGTACTCATTTGAAAATGTTGTTAATTCATTAATTAAACTCCCTATTTTTTTGCTTGTCTTTTTCAGTAGTATTTATGAAATATCCTAAAACGAATAAAACTGCCTAATTTATTATCTTGTCTTTTCATTTACATTAATGAAAGATGCTTAAATGAATTTAAACTTCCTATTTTATTGTTTGTATTTTTCAGTTACCTTAATGAAATATCCTTAAATAAATTTGGACATAATGTCATTTAATCAACAAAAAAACTCATGAGTTATTCTTACGTGCATAATTTTAATAATGGAGATTTTAAAAAACGTGCATCATTAAAATGTTACCTAAAATATACAGCACTAATATATAACATGCATCAATAAAACTAGAATTTGACTCACACAATTATACGGATATTATTTTCGGTTGATTAAATTAAAAAATATTTATTTATTCAAAAAATATTTAAGAATGACTATGTTTTTAAAAATTATCTCTATTATTAAAAGAGAAATACTCATTAAAAAATACCCATTAATTTTTAAAGTTAATTACACTTCCATGCCACTGACAATTAAATTGAATTTTCTATTTTAATGCTTGTTTTTTTCAGTTAGATTAATGTGTTTTCCTTATTCAAATATAAACTTAACATCATTAAATTAACTTCTAAATATGATTACGTAAAAGTAAAGTACAAATTCGAAACTTAACAACATTTAACCGAAAACGTTGGAGGACATCACACTAAATCTCTATTATTAAAAGAGAAGTACCCATTAAAAAATACCCCTTAATTTTTAAAATTAATTACACTTCCATGCCACTGACAATTAAATTGAATTTCCTATTTTAATGCTTGTCTTTTTCAGTTAGATTAATGTGTTTTCCTTATTCAAATATAAACTTAACATCATTAAATTAACTTCTAAATATGATTACGTAAAAGTAAAGTACAAATTCGAAACTTAACAACATTTAACCGAAAACGTTGGAGGACATCACACTAAATCTCTATTATTAAAAGAGAAGTACCCATTAAAAAATACCCCTTAATTTTTAAAATTAATTACACTTCCATGCCACTGACAATTAAATTGAATTTCCTATTTTAATGCTTGTCTTTTTCAGTTAGATTAATGTGTTTTCCTTATTCAAATATAAACTTAACATCATTAAATTAACTTCTAAATATGATTACGTAAAAGTAAAGTACAAATTCGAAACTTAACAACATTTAACCGAAAACGTTGGAGGACATCACACTAAATCTCTATTATTAAAAGAGAAGTACCCATTAAAAAATACCCCTTAATTTTTAAAATTAATTACACTTCCATGCCACTGACAATTAAATTGAATTTCCTATTTTAATGCTTGTCTTTTTCAGTTAGATTAATGTGTTTTCCTTATTCAAATATAAACTTAACATCATTAAATTAACTTCTAAATATGATTACGTAAAAGTAAAGTACAAATTCGAAACTTAACAACATTTAACCGAAAACGTTGGAGGACATCACACTAAATCTCTATTATTAAAAGAGAAGTACCCATTAAAAAATACCCCTTAATTTTTAAAATTAATTACACTTCCATGCCACTGACAATTAAATTGAATTTCCTATTTTAATGCTTGTCTTTTTCAGTTAGATTAATGTGTTTTCCTTATTCAAATATAAACTTAACATCATTAAATTAACTTCTAAATATGATTACGTAAAAGTAAAGTACAAATTCGAAACTTAACAACATTTAACCGAAAACGTTGGAGGACATCACACTAAATCTCTATTATTAAAAGAGAAGTACCCATTAAAAAATACCCCTTAATTTTTAAAATTAATTACACTTCCATGCCACTGACAATTAAATTGAATTTCCTATTTTAATGCTTGTCTTTTTCAGTTAGATTAATGTGTTTTCCTTATTCAAATATAAACTTAACATCATTAAATTAACTTCTAAATATGATTACGTAAAAGTAAAGTACAAATTCGAAACTTAACAACATTTAACCGAAAACGTTGGAGGACATCACACTAAACCGCGTATCAGGGTCTAGTGTCATATTAAGCTATAAGACATGTCATCAATTTCAGTAGTCATGTCATATTTGTTTTGTAAAATTGATTGTAAAAAGGACAGGTGGCAAAATTACTTCGTAAATATAGTCTAGGGGATTCATGCATGTTTCGAACAATTATCATTTATACTGCTATCCATATTTTTAAAAAAAGGTAATAATATAGATAGCAGCTGCGATCATTAAATGCACAAACATATCGATTTACTTTAAACAAGTAAATGCACAAACAAAATCTAAAAGTTTGTATATAATAATATGAAACCCCGAAAAGGCTTTAACCCCAATACAAGATATTGCCACCGAGCTTTGTTGGATCCAATTGGTGTTTGTAATGGTTCAGAAGAGTGGTAAAAGATAGTGGTTCCATGGTTTCAATTCAAGTGTGAGAGTTTTAATTCAAGTAACTTAACCGCTGTACATTGAAATGTACGGTATAATATACTGATATACATGTATATATATATATAGTTGCTTCTTATGTACTATTGTTTAGTAAAAGTCTATTCGATCAACATGGTTTTGAAGAAGAAGCTTACTAAAGTTAGTGAGTGATGATAGGTTTGTTCCTATTTTCGGTTTGGTTGCATACCTCTTCTTCTCAATAATCTTGACGATACAGCTTATTAGTTAGTTAAATGTTTGGTCTAAAAAAAAAATTAATTTGCATTTATATTTTGTACCATGTGTTTCAAATTTACATTCTTCAAATAAAAGCCATATCAAATGTCGTCTCAAAGAATAAAAATAAATTATAATAAATCTATAAATTTTGATATCAACAAACACAAATCAAATATTCGTGCGGATGGGCCATGCATAAACCCATTTAGAGGATATGATTTCGAGCCCACTTCAATGAACGCTTGAAGACTAGTTCGTAGGAAAAAGGTTCGAGAAAGATCTCTCGCTCTCTCTCTCTCAGTCGTCTTCTTCCAGGATCGCTCGGAGAATATTTGCATCAGCCTCCGTGAAGGCGCCAACGAATCGGTAAATCCGTTTTCATTTCATTCGAATCGAAGTAAATTCAATTCAGATCTTCTTTGTCTTCCTTAGTAAGATCTGTGCTAGGTTCTTCTCCTAATTGCTCGCGTTTGCGATTTCTCTGATCGTATTAGGTGAGAATCGAACTTTTGATCAAATATGTCGATGACCGAGGAGCCGCTTTACCCCATCGCCGTCCTCATAGACGAGCTTAAAAACGATGACATTCAGCTAAGGTTGAATTCGATCAGAAGGCTTTCCACGATTGCTCGCGCTCTCGGCGAGGAGAGGACGAGGAAGGAGCTGATTCCCTTTCTGAGCGAAAACAATGACGATGACGATGAGGTGCTGCTTGCAATGGCTGAGGAATTGGGAGTGTTTATTCCTTACGTTGGTGGCGTTGAGCACGCGCACGTTCTGCTTCCACCGTTGGAGACTCTCTCCACGGTTGAGGAGACTTGTGTGAGGGAGAAAGCTGTTGAGTCGCTTTGCAGAGTTGGGTCTCAGATGAAGGAGACTGATTTGGTTGAGCATTTCATACCGTTGGTTAAGGTTAGCCAAGAGAGGAGGATAACAACTCGTGGTTTCATTTCATTTCTCATGTTATCCAGATTATAGAAAACACAAAGATAAGGAAATATCTATAAAATATAGAGGAATCAAGAAGAATATTGAAAGATAAAGATTATATTAGACTCATTTAAGAAGAGAATGAAGTTATATTTGAATCTCATAGGAAATAAGTTACAATATTCATATGTTAATATAGAGATCGAAGTTAAAGTTATATTAGACTATCATAGTAAATAAGTTACAGTATGCGTATGTTTATAGAGAATGAAGTTGTATTAGACTCTCATAAGAAATAAGTTACAGTATGCATATGTTCTTATAGAGACTGAAACTATATTAGCCTCTCAAAGTTTTGGAATAGACAACTGCTAGGTTGAAAACAATAAGACCATACTGGTTTTTCTAGGGTGTCTGGC
>NC_027754.1:32120532-32151447 GCF_000695525.1 Brassica oleracea var. oleracea | reverse complement strand
ATCATGTGTGCTAATTGCTTAGTCTTTATGATGATAATCCTTGGATAAACTACACTTATGAGATGTTTAATCTTTGTACTTTGTCACTGAGCAGGATAAGTCTTGGCGTGTGCGTTACATGGTAGCAAATCAGCTCTATGAGCTTTGTGAAGCCGTGGGACCTGAGCCTACTAGGTAAGGAGTCTTGGATAAACATGTAGTATGTTTTAATGAAGTTCTTTAGGCCTATTGCATTATATGCATTTCTATATTGGTGGATTACCTCTTCAGAGGTATGATTATCAATATATTTGATGATACCCGTTGCTTCTTCCTAATACTATTTAATGTTCCTTCTATATCAAGGACGGAACTGGTGCCTGCATATGTGCGTCTACTTCGTGACAATGAGGCTGAAGTACGCATAGCAGCTGCTGGAAAAGTTACTAAGTTTTGTCGGATCCTAAACCCTGAACTTGCTATTCAGCACATTCTCCCCTGCGTAAAGGTACATTCTAAGAGACCCGTGTGAGAATCTCAATTTTTTTCAAAGAATCAATGACTCGACACTTATAAGCTGTTACATAGTACTTATAGTTTCTTTTAATTCTACCTGTAGGAGCTATCAACAGACTCATCTCAACACGTCAGATCTGCACTGGCTTCAGTTATAATGGGAATGGCTCCAGTCTTGGGTAAGGTAAGACAGTTCGCAAATATAGATGTGTGTTGACTCTACAGTGATGGGAAAGATGTACGTTAGTATTTAACTCAGCCTTTTCGTCCAATAATTGTACCTGGAAAGTGCCCATAACCGTGATCAGTTGTACAGAGAGATTTTTTTTGTTGGATTGTATATGTTGCATACGTTAACCTTTACATTGATTTTTCCAATGCAGGATGCAACAATTGAGCATCTCCTTCCAATCTTTCTTTCGCTGTTGAAAGATGAGTTTCCAGATGTACGCTTGAACATCATCAGCAAACTCGACCAAGTGAACCAGGTTTGACCAACTTACCCAAACAAAATTTTCTCATGTCAATGGTTTCACAGATAAACATTATTCAACTTTTTTTGCTTATCGACTTTCACTTGATGATTCCAATATTTTATATTTGGCAGGTTATTGGGATTGATCTACTATCGCAATCCTTGTTGCCAGCAATTGTAGAACTTGCTGAAGATAGACACTGGAGGGTAAGACTTGCTATCATTGAGTACATACCTTTGTTGGCAAGTCAGTTAGGTGTTGGCTTCTTTGACGATAAGCTTGGCGCTCTTTGCATGCAATGGTTACAAGACAAGGTTCTGCTTTCTCTCTCAAACCAAAGATATTCTTAAATAACAAATCAGTTTCTCCTTATAAATATTGAAGCGGCGGTCTCTTCAGGTCCACTCAATCCGCGAGGCTGCTGCCAACAATGTGAAGCGTCTTGCTGAAGAATTTGGTCCTGAATGGGCAATGCAGCATATAGTTCCACAGGTTTGTCTAGGTTTTACAAGAATCAGTGTTTACCTTCTTATTAGAGTCAACCAATGTTTTTTTTCATTAATCTGCAGGTTCTTGAGATGATCAGCAACCCTCACTATCTGTACCGTATGACCATTTTGCGTGCGGTTTCTCTTCTTGCACCAGTGATGGGCTCAGAGATCACATGCTCCAAGCTCTTACCTGTCGTGATGACCGGGGCTAAAGACAGGCAAGTTCTCATTGTAAACTAGTTATTGACTCGCATGATTTTGCTTCAAACATTTTAAGTGTATAAACAAGATTATTTTTTACTACCACAGAGTTCCAAACATCAAATTCAATGTCGCTAAGGTGCTTCAATCCCTCATTCCAATTGTCGATCAATCGGTAAGTGTATATATATGTCTAAAAAGTCAGAACAACCATCAGGTTTTGTTTTAATTTTTGGTTTGGTGGTGAAAAATAAAAGGTTGTAGAGAAGACGATTCGTCCAGGGCTTGTGGAGCTAAGCGAGGATCCAGATGTTGATGTCAGGTTCTTTGCAAACCAAGCTCTTCAATCTATTGATAATGTGATGATGTCGAGCTAAAAAAAAACTTTTAAATCTCTGTCCCTGGTTTTCTATTTGATGCAAGATTCTAAACTCTCAAGACTTTGTAACGTAAGTAACTGAGAACTCTTGTGTTCTGTTTTTTTTTATTTTTTCATGCAAACTGCCTAAGTTGTCTACTGTCTTGTGTTATGTTGTGGTTGGTTTTTTTGTAAGTTATCCTTTTTAGTTATTGAACATTTTTCGCAGAACATGCATGTTTCCTCATCGCTTTGAATGGTTGTTCAGTCTCATACAGTTGGAACTAATCGGACCAACATGTTGGCATACATGTTCGTTATAACTGAAAAATATTGTTATATATCAAGTCTGAATGCAAGGATTAGATCCTGGCATGTAAATTGTTCTTTGTTCAAAGACGAGAGAATCTCAATGTGATTGTGAAAACAGTCAATTCTAAACTTTTTTCGTTGACTCTATCTACCCCCTCGTAATGACTTCTCTTGCACAAATTCCCCGGAAATATCATATCGTCGATTAGTTTTTTTTCTTTTGTAACTTATATCGTGGATTAGTTTAAATCGATCAAACAATATGATTAGATAACTACAGTTATTTTTAACCATATTTAACTAACAAATCAAACTACTTACATTACATTTATATGTTGCCAAATCTATTTGCTTAGAAGAGTATAATAATTTAGGTTTAGTTGTATAAGTAGTTTTGATTTTAGAGAAAAGGGCTCTGAAAAAACCGTAGGCTTGTTTGAATTCAAATTTTATTTTATTTCCTTTTTCCACAGATAATCACAATCGAATTATACAAATTTCTGAAAACCCCTCCTGAAAATAATTTCCTAAAAATCAGTGATTTGGTTAATATCATGATTTTCCTCTCCACCGTAGAATATGATGAGTTAATTATTTTTCTGGTTATATAGAAATACATCGAATCCTAAACTTCATCCTTATCTCTTCTTGTGTTTTTCTTTTGCATGTTGTCCTTGTCTACAAGTTACATTATCAAGTGTCTGTAACGAGACAAAAACAATGATGCGTTACTTTATTCCCATACCTAAAACTAAAAAGGTAAATTTTAAAAATTCTCTCTTTATCCTTCGTTATTATTAGTCGATTCGTATAGTGGTTACCTTGTCATCGAATGTTTCATTTGTTAGTAGTATTAGATTTTGATTGATGTCCGAGAAAATTAACAGCAGAGCCTTCTTTGGTTTTAAACAGATTGTTTTGGGGAATGTGTTCAAGTTTACGGAAAAGGAAACGAAAACTGAGCTTAACATAAGCTTGAGCCGTAAACAAGTGGAAGATTCCATTAGTAGAAGCTCCCATGGAGTTGAGGCTATTGTTAGAGAGGTAAAATCTTTTTGAAAGAGCATATGAACATCTTTTTTAGGGTTTCTTTTTTTCTCAGTCAAAGTCAGAGGGTTATTTAATATTGTTATTCTTGTTTTTTTCAGGATCTTGTTAGAATTAAAGCGCACCTTCTTTTTCTCCGATATATGATAGACCACATGATACGATGGAGCAGTGGTTTGAACTTAGATTTCAAGTCTTCAAATGGTCTAAGCCTTGCGAGTATATTTCAGCTTAAATCTACACCATTCTTCCGATCTATGTTGTTTGAGCTTCATATGATACTATTTATTTACGCTCTAAAGCTCAGGGAGAAAGCAATGGTGTTAGCCTCCAAAGGTTATTATCTTCCTTTCTCATACTAAAGAAATATTTTAGGCATGGTCTTATCCATGTGTTTTCTTTTCTCTATGATAACTTAGTTTATGTTGATTTAAAGCAGATATGGTGGAATCCACAAAGGCATATAGAGAAGCAGCTGGTGTTTTTGACTATGCATGTAAGATTGGTCATACTGATTGGTCATATATCGAGAAGTTTCCGGAGTTAACATCTCCCGTTTGCTCCTCTTTGAAGCTCATTTGTTTAGCTGAAGGACAGGTCAGTTTTCTCATTTTGCTTACAGTAGATTGTGACTAAAGGCTATAACCAACATTGTCAGTTTTGGCTATAACCAAATATTTTTGTGATTGCTACATGAACACACTAGCACTTTTTCACACACGGATGTTGATAAGTACCTTTAGGTTTTTTAGGGCTTTGTCCCTTACATAATAGGCTGTGACGGCAAATAAGGCCAAAGAGAAGGGGACAAGTGCAAGTCTAGTGGCAAAGCTCCATTACGGTGTCACACAATTTGTTGCTGAAGCCAATGCTTCTCTATTATCCAAAACTAACACCCAAGTTAAACAACTCTCATCACGATTTTTGGTAAGTCCTTATTCGTCGCATAATCTTGAAGAGCTTGCGTGGGATCTTGAATTAGAGTTTCTCATGATTTTGATAAAAACAGGATTATGTGTCGACATTGGGAGCTTTGCACGAGCTAAAGAGTGGAAAACACTTAGCTGAAAGCTTGGAATCGGAAGGGGAATTAGGAGAAGAAGCCATTGAAGAAGAAGAAGTTTTGAAAAAAAAAATCAATTTTTTTATTTATTTATTTAAATAATGATTTATTATATATATAGAGAACAAGGGTGTAAAAGTTTTTTGTCATTTAAAGAAGAAGATATTTTTGAAAATGTATCTTTAGTGGTGGTAAAGATGAAAAGTGGTATCATGAAAGTGGTAAACATGAAATTTCCCCTTTAAAAATTGGGTCAGAAATCTAGTAAGAGGAACTCAAACGCTTAGTTTCTCATTTTAAGTTTCTAAACAACTTTTTTTTTACTTTAATATAAGGGAAAATTTCATGTTTATCACTTTCATGGTACCATTTTTCATCTTATATCATTGTTCTCTATATATATAACAAATATTTATTTCAATAAATAAAAAAGAAATAAAAAAATAAATAAAGATTTTTTTATGTTTTCGAATTATATTTTTTCAAATTCGAACTCTTTTATAAATTTTTTTTTTGAATTTTTTTTTCGATATTTCTTTTAGAAAATCGTAAATTATGTTTGAAACTGTTTTTTTTTAAATTTTTTATATTTTTACAGTATTTATTTATATATTTATCAGAATCTTAAATTTCACATTCCAAAAATTCTACATCACCCCTCAACTCTAAACCCTAAGTCTAGATTAGTTAACTCTAGGGGTATAAGTGTCTTTTACCTTTCATTAAAAGTGAAGATAAAAGTAGTTAGTGTAAACATGAAAAGTGGTAATATGAATGTGGTATTTGTGTCAATTCCTTTAATATAATGTAAGTAATAATTAAAGGAAAAATTTTATGTTTACCACTTTCATGATACCACTTTTCATCTTTACCACAAGTAAAGTGACATTTTTAAAAATACATTCTTCATTAAGTGGCAAAAGACTCTTATACCCTTGTTATCTATATATATATATATAATAAATCATTATTTAAATAAAAAAAAAATTAAATTTTTTTTTTTATGTTTTCGAACTATACTTTTTCAAATTCAAATTTTTTTATAATTTTTTTTTTTGAATTTTTTATTTATTTATTTTCAAAATTTATTTTGAAAATCGAAAATTATGTTTGAAACTATTTTTTAAATTTTTTAAATTTTTTAAGTATTTATTTATATATTTATTAGAATCTTAAATTTCATATTCCAAAAATCCTATCACACTCCTCAACTCTAAATCCTAAGTGTAGATTAGTTAATCCAATGAGTATAAATGTCTTTTACCCTTCATTAAAAATGGAGGTAAAAATGGTTAGTGTAAACATGAAAATTGGTACTATGAATGTAGTATTTGCGGCAATTTCCCATAATTAAACTTTATTTCTTAGAAGATACCACTTACATGTTGCCTGTCTATAAAGTTTTTAGAGGAGTTCTGGCAAAGTCTTATTCAGATACGATATGTCAACTGTTCCTTAACTTTTTATTTTTTTAAATAATATTATTTCTATAGAATTTTGGGAAAATTTTAGGGATCGCGCAATTGCGAAGCAACTTTTCTTCTCCCTACTAGTAATGTTGCACTTTTTTTTTTTTTTTTTTTTTTGTTTAACCTGGAGGGACTTCCACCCCCAGGGGCCAACCCCTCGGCGCGAGGCGGACCATTTGGTACTATGGAGAATTAGATACCCCAATTACCTGGCCAGCGGTTCGAACCCGGGTGCGTATTGAGGCCGTAACTCTCTCAACACCACCAGGCCAACCCCGCTGGTTATGTTGCACTTGCATTGATGATATATTCTTATGAATCTGGTTCACATTTGAAAAACAGCACATGCGTTACCTAGTAGGGCCATTGTAACAACTATAAGCTTCCTTGGAATATCATTATAAAGATTTGAAATTAAAAGGGTGCATTATCATAAAATGGACCTTAAGATTTGCATTGGTCTAAAGTTTAAACTTGTATGGAATTGTGTTGCTTGAATAAGCCTTATAGTGTATCACCTTATCTACTGATTTTGTATATATGCTTTTGACTGGTTTAAAATGTAAATTTAATTATGTTTTAAGTTAATCCAACGGGACTGGACTAACAAGCAAGGACATGACACGCTCAACAGTCTTGGCTATGACGGAACGTCCATGACCATCACCGTGTTGATATATGCACTGCGACATGCGTGTCAGGTTCATTGCGGCTTCCACAAAACCTCGAGGGACTAATGCAATTTTTGTTTCGTAATTCATTTCGTTCCACGTGTCGCTGATCATCTGCTGCACGTGTGCACGTGCCTCTTTCTCAGATGCTCCAGTTTCATGCATGTAACAATGGACCGATTTGAGCACGTCTCCTCTCGCCAATTCATCCTACAATTAAACAAACTCACTCACTCACTCATAGTATATTTACATCAACGATCAATTTTTAGAACAATATTTTCTTATTTTGTAATATTCTTGTAAGATATTTACCTGCGAAGTTGCAAGATCATTAGCTAAACGGAGGACGATGGCGGAGCATCTGACAACATGTTGTCGGTCCTCAGACAAAGATTCCAAGATTTGAATTGAGATTTGGTCAGAGAAAACGCAGTACAAGTGGATTAAAAACGCTGGAACTGATGTTGATATCCAAGCATTTTGCATGTATTCTTCCAAGCTTGGTTTGTAACCTCTTTTGTACCATTTTGCTTCCACTAGATATGCTTTACACAAATCCGCCCACTATTTTTCCACAAAAAAAAGTGTAAGAAAATAATAATATACAATTTTAAGTTATAAATGTTTAAACTTACTGATTTTCTGAGAAAAGGAATGACGTCGATATTTTTATGTTTTAGGATATTTTTTTTTGCCAAAGATTTGAATTTCGTATAAATACGAGAAGAGTTTGTAAAACTTTACAAAAATAATAAGACTAGATGGGATGCACTTTGGCAAAAAGGATAAAAACAAAGTGTAAACCATAAATAGAAGACTTCCTAATCATGCCTTAGCCAAGATAGCATAAGGTTTTTGAAACTCTTCTTGATGTGTTGTTTCCCCAAGATTGTGTCTCTGATATTACGATCAATGAGTCTGTAAATCGTTGGAGGAGCAGTCGAGATACCGTCGTGTAGACGCTTGTTCCGTTCTCCCCAGATACTATAGATAGTTGCGTGAGCAACAATTCTTTTGAGCATCAGTGGAGCAGTGGAATCCCTTAGAGATAACTACTCAATAAAAGATGTCCAAGTGATGAAGCAAGAGTGGGAATATCCCAACCTTCTCAGAACCAAGACCCAAATCTGTTTACTAACTTCACATCGCAAAAGCAAATGATCTCGAGTCTCTGGTGTTGAGTCGCATAGACAGCAGTTAGATGAGATGCCAAGGCCCCAACTTGTTAGTCGTACTCGAGTTGGCATTCTATCGTTCTGTGCGATCCACATCAAGAAAGCATGGCGAGGTGTTGCTGATCTGAACCAGACACTGCTTGACCAAGTGACTGCAGGAGCTCTATTTCTAATCGCTCCCCAAGTGCGAGATGCAGAGTATCGCGGAAGATTCTCACCATCAATGAACCAGTAAAACTCATCATCTGTTTGGGAGGTAGTAGGCAGCTGAATACTAGTGAGATGAATGTGTAGATTCTCTGCCGCAGGTGAGCGAGCACCTCTCAGTCTCCAACCATTATGGTCACAACTATCAGCAACTGATGCGAACAGAGGAATTGAGAGTTCACGTGGACCTGTCTCACCGAATAAATCAATTAACCGACCTAGAGGGGTCCAAATATCCCACCAAAAGCTTATTCTGTCACCCTTTCCAACCTCTGCTCTCAAGAAATTTGTAGCTAGATGCCACAGGTTTAACAGTGACCTCCATGTCCCTGAGCCTGACTTTTTAGCGTCCAGGCTCCATAAACTCTCATCACCAATCTTATACTTCCTAATCCATGAAGCCCATAAAGAAGGGTTAGGAACATATAACATCCAAATCAGCTTTAGGCAAAGGGTCTTGTTCCAAATTTCCAGGTTCCTAAAGCCGAGCCCTCCTTCTCTTTTAGGTAAACAGATTGTGCTCCACGCAATCTTAACCACTCCACGATCAGTAATATTTCCGGTCCATAAGAAGCGAGAGCATAAACTTTGAATTTGCTGTAAGCATCCTTTAGGCAGAACAAATGCCGAAGTCCAGAAGTTTATAGTTCCATAGATAACTGAGTTAATCAGCTGAGCATGACCAGCATAAGACAGCTTTTTACAAGACCAAGCAGTGAACTGACCCGATATTTTCACCAACAGTGGCCTGTATTCGGATATGCGCAGCTTACGGTGCATCAGAGGAAGGCCCAAGTAACGGATAGGCATTGAACCGGGAGTAAAACCAAGACTTCGCAGATCAGTAGTTTCAGCCTGGTTCAACCCTCCTACAAAGAGTTCTGTTTTTTCTTTGTTCATCCTCAATCCAGACCAAGTGGCAAATAACTCCATAGTATCAACGATATTAGCAAGGGAGTTTTTCTCACCAATCAAATAAAATCATAATATCATCAGCAAAGGCAAGATGTGTTACCTCAAGGTCTGATGTCTTCGGATGGTAGCCAATATCCCCAACTCTAAACTTCGCATTTAGCATCTGAGAGAACACTTCCAGCGCAATGACAAATAGATAGGGAGAGAGCGGGTCGCCCTACCGTAAACCCTTTGACCCCTTAAAATAGCCACACAACTCACCATTAATTGATATAGAGAATCTGGTAGTTGTTATACACTGAGATACCAGCTTCCGGAAGTGGCTTGGAAACCCGAGGGCTTCGAGCGTATTCAATATGAAGTCCCAATTAAGCGAATCAAAAGCCTTCTGTAGATCAACTTTCAGCATACACCGCTTTGAGATTTCTTTCCATTTATATCCAGACACAAGCTCTGTCGCTAAGAGTACATTTTCAACTAGTAGACGTCCTGGAACGAAGGCTGATTGGGCAGAGGAGATAAGCTTAGGCAGGGCAGCTTTAAGCCTGTTTGCTAGCAGCTTAGAAGCTACCTTGTAGAGGGTATTGCAACAGGATATGGGTCTGAATTCAGTCATCCGGTTAGCATTTGCCTTCTTCGGAATTAGGGAAATGATCGTTGAGTTCCATTGTTGGAGAAGACACCCAGTTGATAGAAACTCTTTCACTGCTGCGATCATTTCTCTTCCTACCACACTCCAGTTTGCCTTGAAAAATTCTGCAGGATAACCATCCGGTCCGGGGGCTTTGGACTTTGGAAGGGAGAGGAAAGCAGCCTGTATGTCTGAATCACTGAACTCAGCAGCAAGAAGGCTCACAGCTTCTGCAGAACAATGAAGAGGCAAGAACGAGGCTATAGTCGACGGAGAAGGGGCAGCTGAAGTCGAAGGACCACCTAACAGATTTGAGTAGTAATCAACAGCATGCTTCTTTATGTCTTCAATCTGGTCAATGATGGCTCCATCACTATCAAGGAGAAAAACAATTTGGTTTTGGCCTGTCTTGTTTTAATTATCCTGTGGTAGTAGGCAGTGTTTGAGTCCCCATCTACAGACCATTGTACCCGTGACCTCTGTTTCAAGAAAGAATCTTCCGCTTTTGCCAAGACGTGCCAGCGACGATGAGCGTCTTGAACGACTTGGGTAGAGGAAGGAGATGGGTTTGTAAGAACACTTTCTTGAGCAAGACACAGCTCTGAGAATGCAGCTTCTACGCGTTGCTCCAGCTGGGAAAAGTGCGCTCTGTTGAAGGTTTTAATAATTCCCTTGAGCTCCTTCAGCTTTTTAGTGACTCTTAACTGATTTGTTCCAGAGAAGTTCAAAGAGTTCCAACAGTTACGAAGGATCTCAACAAATTCCTCATGTTGATTCAAGTGAGCGAAGAATTTAAATGGTCTCTTTTGCTTTGGCCTAGATTAATCGAAGAAAACACAACAGGGACTGTGGTCAGAGATCCCCGGTACGCCAAAGACCCCGATAGACTCTGGACACTTCTGAAGCCATGCTGCATTAGTGAGGATTCTATCCAATTTCTTTGATATGTGTCCATTTGACCAAGTAAAAGAACTCCCGCAGTAGGGAAGATCAAACAAAGCAGTGCTGTCAACACAGTCTTTGAAATCCCTCAAGCCCCGTGAGAAAGATAATTGATCAGTCTTTGAGTGCTCTGATGGATGTAAAATCTCATTAAAGTCACCGAGAATGATCCAAGGGGTATTAATCACCTGCTGAGATACTGAACATGCTTCCAACTCGCTCCATAGTGTACGTCTTTCAATTCTGCAGTTGGAACCATAGATAAACGAAACCAGAAACTCCTGATTTATCTGTGGGAGCTTCACAACACAAGAAGTCATTTGGCGAGAACTCGAGATAATCCTTACTTTAACCGAAGTGTGCCAAACAACCCATATCCTCCCCAAGTCCGCGTGGTCATAGTTTCCATGAAAAGACCAACCCGGTAAAATAGAATCTAAAACCTTAGCCGACTTAGATAACTGTACATGTGTCTCCACGAGACCACCGAAAATTGGTTTATTCTTCCGCATCCATTTTCTAAAACCCCTCCGTTTCACAGGATCATTTATTCCTCTAATATTCCAACAAAAAAGATCCATTTAAGAAGTTAAGGTTTAGAGGATTAAAGGGCCTCCACCCCTAGACTTTCCTTTTAACTTTTTCTTCATTCTTCGAGAAATGACTTCAATATACTTGTCATTTCCATCGTCCGGATTATCCTCCTCTCCTGAAAACTTGCTGCCTTCAGACACATGACCAGACATAAGGAGACAAATCCACACAAAGACCACCATCCCTCAGATCATTGAACTCGACGAGGGCAGACTGTTGTGGAGCCTTAACACGCTGAGACTGATTGTTGGTGGGGGACAGGGATCGCATCCTAATACCCATCTCCTTGGCTCGTCGTGGCGAAGTTGATGTTCTTTTGGGATGTGGTGGTGTTCGTATTACCAGTTCATCTTTCTTTCCAGTAGTAGCATCCGAGGAGATCAAAACATCTGTGCTCTTTCCACTCACTGGCCTGTAGACAGCCTTTGTCTGCGTTACAATCGGGAGTAAGTTTTTTATAGGTGCCTTTCCTTTCGCCTTCTCGCGATTGTACCTCGAACACTCAACCGTTAAGTGCTTTACGGAGTTGCAGAGAGTGCAGGTCTTCGGTGCTGCTTTGCAACGGGATATGGAGTGTCCCACTTTCTTGCAAAATGAACATAAAGCCGGGAGGAAAGGGCTAGTGACTGAGATGCGACGAGTCTCACCACTTTCGAACCGAGCATTTACGAATTCTGGCAGCGGTTTTCTGGGATCTATAACAGTGTAGACTTTTGCCACCTCAATATTTGTTAGATGCTCTGTTGATGGGTGAAGGCAAACCGGCTGTCCAACCATTCCCGCTATCTCCTTCAAGGCATCTCCGTTGAAGAACTGTAATGGGACTCCGCGAAATTCAAGCCAAACTGGCACCATATTGAGTTCAGGTTTGGTCTGTTGAATACCCGGAGACCACTTGGCAACAAACATCGAAAGACCATCAATCTGCCATAGACTTTGGCTTAAGATGCGTCTACGGGCGTGAGGACAAGGGACGCGGAAGAGAAAAGCCTGGTTGTCCATCTTGGATACTGTTAAATCTCTGCGATGTTTGCTCCAGATACCGTTTACAATCGCGTGAACAGCTCCCCGAGCAGGGGCTTCGTCATAGAACTGACCTATGATGAAGCATTCCCAAGCCTTTTTGTTCTTCTCCACTACGGCGTTGGGTATGGTAACACACGGTTCGCCTGAGTCGAGCAGAAAAGGTTTCTCCTTTGGGTAGAGCTTTATGTTAGCTTCCTTCACAAAGCCTTTCCAGAGCTCTGCTGGACTTGGAGTAGAAGGTGAAGCCGTAGGATTTGCAGGAGAGGGGACGTGGACGTCTTGTCTATCCTGAGGAGAGTTCGTTTCTGTCACTGTTTCAATACCAGTGTTAGTTGCAGCCGTGGTATCAGAGAATGTAGAACTAGGTATAGTAACTTCTGTAGCTAGGTTTTCAAGATTGGGGGAAACAATCTCCATGGCCGGATCTGCTACGACAGCAGCAGTTGGGGCATCAATTGCTGGAGAAAGGTCGCTTGCAGCCTTTCCAGCGGTGGAATCAGAATCAGGTCTCTGTTTTGCAACGAGAGAGAGACTTTGATACAGAGGAACTCGGTGGAGACGAGTTATGACGAGTGTGGGAAACATTGGAACCCTTTCCTTTCGCCGATTTCTTCTTTGCCATCCCGGATGGGGGTGACCGGCGCCGGAGGCGGCGTCGGAGGAGGTGAAACGAAGAGGTCTTCAGGTTTGAGAGAGTTTTCGCAAAGCGCGTGAGGTCCTCCCGTTCTCTCTTTCTTTCATACTTCATATGTTTTAGGATATCACACCCAAAGCCATTGATTTCATTGTACAAAACAAGAAAACATAGCCTCATGTACTCAGGGAGCTTATCAAGACGATTTACATCCCAACTGCAATATATACGATTTGTTAGTACAGTAACACATTTGTAAATAAAACCTTGAAAAATAAATTATCAAATTATTTCATCAGCATATCACTGTTTCTATAACATATTTCTAAAATATTATATAAAAGGTGATTTGATAAATAAATACGCAAACTTTGCTAGTGAACATATTTTGACAATTAGTTTTAAAATATTTCAAATAACAGTTGCAACAATAGTTTTTAAAAAAAAAATTAACAGTTTGTTTTATATTAAGTAGACATATAATTCAATCATTAGTTTAAAATCAGTTCCAATTATTACGATCTACCAAGAAAACTAAGCAGTTTTGTTGGATAGTAGAGTCCTTACTTATCAACCATGGCAGCGAAGAGTTCAAGTTCTTCAAGAGTGCCATAAATATCGTAGATGTCGTCAATGGTTGTTACAAGTGCATTAATAATAGTCAAGATTCGTCGTGTATATCCAAATTGAGGTTCGTATATTATTCCAACGTTCCAAAAGTAATTCTCGACTATTACATCTCTTACAAAGGGTAGTTGATTACTTACACATGTCTCCTTCCACCAGCTTGTATCATTAAAAGAGAGATGATTAGAAAGAGTAAATTTCGTTGTGATATATAAAATATAGTATGTATTGCTTGTATTAGTCTATCACATGTTGTCCAAAAAAAAAGTCTATCACATTACCTGGTAGCGTATTTGAGTTCTTCTTGGTAAGAAGCGTGAATGATATTGAAATCGATTTTGGCCAGTTCCATCAAGGCAAGATTCATGTCATGTTTCTTTTCGTATGCATCTATGTACCATCTTGTCTCCAACCGTCTCATTCTCCAGTGATACGGCATTTCTAAATCATGGATTTCTCACGTGACTTGTAAGTTTCATTATCATGATCACTATTAACATATTCTCTTAGTTGTTCTATTGCAAAAGGTCTGATGACTTGATAAAGTTTAGTATCCGACTTGGTGGATAGATACGACGCTTCGTATAAAGTAATGATACTTTCTATATCATCACTCTTGAACGTATCACTTTCTATTTTCTCGACGATCACATCAAATACATCTGAAACAATCCGATCGCGTCATCAAACTAGTTATTGACTCGCATGATTTTGCTTCAAACATTTTAAGTGTATAAGCAAGATTATTTTTTACTACCACAGAGTTCCAAACATCAAATTCAATGTCGCTAAGGTGCTTCAATCCCTCATTCCAATTGTCGATCAATCGGTAAGTGTATATATATGTCTAAAAAGTCAGAACAACCATCAGGTTTTGTTTTAATTTTTGGTTTGGTGGTGAAAAATAAAAGGTTGTAGAGAAGACGATTCGTCCAGGGCTTGTGGAGCTAAGCGAGGATCCAGATGTTGATGTCAGGTTCTTTGCAAACCAAGCTCTTCAATCTATTGATAATGTGATGATGTCGAGCTAAAAAAAAACTTTTAAATCTCTGTCCCTGGTTTTCTATTTGATGCAAGATTCTAAACTCTCAAGACTTTGTAACGTAAGTAACTGAGAACTCTTGTGTTCTGTTTTTTTTTATTTTTTCATGCAAACTGCCTAAGTTGTCTACTGTCTTGTGTTATGTTGTGGTTGGTTTTTTTGTAAGTTATCCTTTTTAGTTATTGAACATTTTTCGCAGAACATGCATGTTTCCTCATCGCTTTGAATGGTTGTTCAGTCTCATACAGTTGGAACTAATCGGACCAACATGTTGGCATACATGTTCGTTATAACTGAAAAATATTGTTATATATCAAGTCTGAATGCAAGGATTAGATCCTGGCATGTAAATTGTTCTTTGTTCAAAGACGAGAGAATCTCAATGTGATTGTGAAAACAGTCAATTCTAAACTTTTTTCGTTGACTCTATCTACCCCCTCATAATGACTTCTCTTGCACAAATTCCCCGGAAATATCATATTTCGTTATTATTAGTCGATTTCGTATAGTGGTTACCTTGTCATCGAATGTTTCATTGTTAGTAGTATTAGATTTTGATTGATGTCTGAGAAAATTAACAGCATAGCCTTCTTTGGTTTTGAACAGATTGTTTTGGGGAATGTGTTCAAGTTTATGGAAAAGGAAACGAAAACTGAGCTTAACATAAGCTTGAGCCGTAAACAAGTGGAAGATTCCATTAGTAGAAGCTCCCATGGAGTTGAGGCTATTGTTAGAGAGGTAAAATCTTTTTGAAAGAGCATATGAACATCTTTTTTAGGGTTTCTTTTTTTCTCAGTCAAAGTCAGAGGGTTATTTAATATTGTTATTCTTGTTTTTTTTTTTGTTTTTTTCAGGATCTTGTTAGAATTAAAGCGTACCTTCTTTTTCTCCGATATATGATAGACCACATGAATAAGCCTTGTAATCTAGAAATCAGCAATCGTTTCACTAAAAATCTCAAGATACGATGGAGCAGTGGTTTGAACTTAGATTGCAAGTCTTCAAATGGTCTAAGCCTTGCGAGTATATTTCAGCTTAAATCTACACCATTCTTCCAATCTAAAGATATGTTGTTTGAGCTTCATATGATACTATTTATTTACGCTCTAAAGCTCACGGAGAAAGCAATGGTGTTAGTCTCCAAAGGTTATTATCTTTCTTTCTCGTACTAAAGAAATATTTTAGGCATGGTCTTATCCATGTGTTTTCTTTTCTCTATTATAACTTAGTTTATGTTGATTTAAAGCAGATATGGTGGAATCCAGAAAGGCATATAGAGAAGCAGCTGGTGTTTTTGACTATGTATGTAAGATTGGTCATTACTGATTGGTCATATATCAAGAAGTTTCCGGAGTTAACTTCTCCCGTTTGCTCCTCTTTGAAGCTCATTTGTTTAGCTGAAGGACAGGTCAGTTTTCTCATTTTGCTTACAGTAGATTGTGACTAAAGGCTATAACCAACATTGTCAGTTTTGGCTATAACCAAATATTTTTGTGATTGCTACATGAACACACTAGCACTTTTTCACACACGGATGTTGATAAGTACCTTTAGGTTTTTTAGGGCTTTGTCCCTTACATAATAGGCTGTGACGGCAAATAAGGCCAAAGAGAAGGGGACAAGTGCAAGTCTAGTGGCAAAGCTCCATTACGGTGTCACACAATTTGTTGCTGAAGCCAATGCTTCTCTCTTATCCAAAACTAACACCCAAGTTAAACAACTCTCAACACAATTTTTGGTAAGTCCTTATTCCTCGCATAATCTCGAAGAGCTTGCGTAGGATCTTGAATTAGAGTTTCTCATGATTTTGATAAAAACAGGATTATGTGTCGACATTGGGAGCTTTGCACGAGCTAAAGAGTGGAAAACACTTAGCTGAAAACTTGGAATCGGAAGGGGAATTAGGAGAAGAAGCCATTGGAGTCTTGCGCCGTTCGTTGGCCAGAGCAAAACTTACGACTCAGTGCCGGAGTGACACGTGGAATCGATCTTCAAGAAGGAGAGAGAGCAGGTGATTACAATGATGAACAAGTACGAGAGTTAAAATGAATCCATGATGCTTCAGTGTATCCTTTTAGAAGCTGACTTGCCTACTCTTCAAGGTGATAAAATTGTAAAGCTAATCCCTTATATTGACACCAAATAGATGAAAGAACTTAACTTTGAATTCTTATAAGAAACCAAGCTAATCCCTTGCGTTTTTACGGGTTCTTCATTTTTTTGGCGCCTGTTTTCTTATTCAAATACTAGTGAACAAAAAAAAAAATTGAGCGAAGTGTGCATTGAGATTTTTGTTTTCTACGAAAAAAATTAGTCATAATAATTAATGTATAAATTTATACTCCCTCTGTTTTATTATTTTATAATTTTCTTTTTTCCTTATTCCAAAGATACTCTTCAGATTTTCTAATGGAATTATTTATACAACACCATGTTTCGCTGTACTGCATTACAATCAGATCTGACAGCAAGAATATGCGTTTTAATTAATAACATTTTAGCAATATAAATAAATATTTTAGCAAAAACAGAAGATGCTTCTGTACCTTTTATTTTGGTTAAGATGTTTTCGTACTACTTCCATGATAAAGGATGTAATCAAAGGATACAACACTTGGAATATTTCCCACGAGGCACCAATAAGAACCATACTCAAAAAAATTTTGGATTTTGTTTCCATCTAATAACATCAACGACTTTTAATATAGTCCAAAGTTGTCGGCAAAAAATGAAATAGTTTCCTAACATTTTTAAATTATAAAGAATTTGTAGTTTATCTGAATTCGGCTCAATTTTTCGGTCACTAACCCAAATTGCGTGCAAATGTTAACAACACTCAACGATGAGATAACGAGCTTTCGTAACAATAAATTCCAAAATTAAGTTTTAACTGAATAAATGAATATTAATTAAGTCGTCTTGACCTATAGTAAAATAATTCCAGCTGAAACTTTTATCTTGAGTTCGATTCATTTTGGTCACTTAAGTATATAATTTAGATGTATTAATTGCGTACCAAAATGCAAAATTTCATGGGATTAATTTTTGGCCGTAGAAAGTTTTTAGGATCTTCATAGGTATAAAAAAAATTAACTAAATAATAATATTTATTTGAGAGTCCATATATGGACCGCGCCACTCTTTTAAAATTAATCTACACTTCTCTATGGGTGCGGGAAACCGCTAATTTTTTTAAAAAAAATTATTATTATTAAACAAAGATAATTCTTTCGTTTTAAAAAGATTCATGTTTTAAATAAAAATTTGTTTAAAAATAAGTTATGGGCTAAAAAAATTATGTTTTTATTGAAATTTTATTGGCTAAAAACTAAATAGAGAGAGTATTTTTTATTCTATGTGAAAATATGTTATGGGCACTAGAAAATATTCTCTTTGTTTTACACAGATAAATATTCTAAAATAAAAATTTACTTCAAATTATGTGTATATATATATATATATATATATATATATTTGTATGTAAATTTTATTAGTTAGCAATGATATATTATAAATTTCCAAAAATAACACTTATTCAAATATTGTTGAATTAAATTTATGAAAATAGCTAAACACATAAAATAATATATTTATGATTATTTTAATATGTGAAGCATAAAACATGCATTATTTAAAAATAAAGAAATAGTAAATAAATATATGAAGGATTCTAACTTTATCTCAAATTTGATATTGATTTTAAAATTATTTTAAATGATAACCAGTTTATAAATACTTTAAATTTATTATGAAAAAATAAAATTAACCTTATTAAATCATTTATCAATATTAGAAATTATTTATAGATATTTATAAGCCTCGCTCTACCCTTAAATATTAAACCCTAAACAATAACCATTAAACTTTAAATGGCTAAATCTAAACGTTTGGATATTTTCTATTAATTGTATTTTTGAAAGTGGTATCCAGTTTAATGTATTTCAATCAATTTCTCATAAATATATTAGAATATTAATTGTTATATATTATGTGCAGCTGTGGGGCAGTTCATATTAATTTAATTTAAACTTAATCGTGTAACTTTTAATAGAAATCATGTAATATTGAGAAACATATGTTCCCATTTCGACTGGTTTGGACTGTGGGCCTCATCATCGTGGATGGAAGAAAGAATTTTTGAAAGACTGATTTATTAATTTACTCATATAAGACTATATCTCATTGTCAAACTTGGTTTGATAGATCATAATCTCATTTAGAGAAGCTTAAAACAAGATTAGCACAAACTTTAAATAATGTTTTTATCACTTTAAATAATGTTCACATCAACTATTATGTTTATAAGTGAATGTGACAAACATAGAATGAACTAACGTTATACAATTACTAATTACGTCTAGTCGAATATTCCATATGAATATAGCATTAGTATATTACGAGAAGTAGACCAAGAAAAGCATTTGTTGCTTTTATTCTTCATGTTTTGATATCGTCCTAAAGTTAGCATCAAGAGCTGTTTAGGCTTTTAGTAACTGCGAAAGGTCGCATAAAAACCTGCTTTGATTAGCTTACCCATCCCTGACCTATTAATAATCATATCTTGAGGAAACCCTAATCAGAATCCTGTACTTTTTGATCTATCAACAAAATATTGAATTTAATAATATATACACATATCTATAGAATCTTAGATATTGTTATAATATTAAGATTTGAAATAGATCGAACCGTCATTTCGAAAACGTCAATAGCTCTTCTCTTTCTTTTTTTTTGGTCAAAATCAATAAGCTCTTCTCTAGATTCAAGTTCCCCATGGTTTTCCTATTAAAATTTGACATCATATTTTCATAGTATAATTTTATTTTTAATATATTCATTGTAACATTCAACTGTTAAAATTTTTTTTTAACATTTTCACTGTAATTAGCTTTACAAATGAAATTATCTTCCAATTTTAAACATTTCATCAAATTGATGCAAAATAAAATAATATTAATATAGAGGCATATATTTGAGCTTTGACGTAAGCTTAGCAACTATTCTACATTTCTAATTATAATAGTGGGTTTCAAAAAATTTGTAAGTGTTTAAAGGTGTATAAATTCATTTCTGTTATAAGATAAACTTTGAAATGATCCTCCACTCCTTTACCAACTCAAGCACTATGATCATCTACTCATCAAGCACTATGATCATCTACTCATCAAGCACTATGATCATCTACTCATCAAGCACTATGATCATCTACTCATCAAGCACTATGATCATCTACTCATCAAGCACTATGATCATCTACTCATCAAGCACTATGATCATCTACTCATCAAGCACTATGATCATCTACTCATCAAGCACTATGATCATCTACTCATCAAGCACTATGATCATCTACTCATCAAGCACTATGATCATCTACTCATCAAGCACTATGATCATCTACTCATCAAGCACTATGATCATCTACTCATCAAGCACTATGATCATCTACTCATCAAGCACTATGATCATCTACTCATCAAGCACTATGATCATCTACTCATCAAGCACTATGATCATCTACTCATCAAGCACTATGATCATCTACTCATCAAGCACTATGATCATCTACTCATCAAGCACTATGATCATCTACTCATCAAGCACTATGATCATCTACTCATCAAGCACTATGATCATCTACTCATCAAGCACTATGATCATCTACTCATCAAGCACTATGATCATCTACTCATCAAGCACTATGATCATCTACTCATCAAGCACTATGATCATCTACTCATCAAGCACTATGATCATCTACTCATCAAGCACTATGATCATCTACTCATCAAGCACTATGATCATCTACTCATCAAGCACTATGATCATCTACTCATCAAGCACTATGATCATCTACTCATCAAGCACTATGATCATCTACTCATCAAGCACTATGATCATCTACTCATCAAGCACTATGATCATCTACTCATCAAGCACTATGATCATCTACTCATCAAGCACTATGATCATCTACTCATCAAGCACTATGATCATCTACTCATCAAGCACTATGATCATCTACTCATCAAGCACTATGATCATCTACTCATCAAGCACTATGATCATCTACTCATCAAGCACTATGATCATCTACTCATCAAGCACTATGATCATCTACTCATCAAGCACTATGATCATCTACTCATCAAGCACTATGATCATCTACTCATCAAGCACTATGATCATCTACTCATCAAGCACTATGATCATCTACTCATCAAGCACTATGATCATCTACTCATCAAGCACTATGATCATCTACTCATCAAGCACTATGATCATCTACTCATCAAGCACTATGATCATCTACTCATCAAGCACTATGATCATCTACTCATCAAGCACTATGATCATCTACTCATCAAGCACTATGATCATCTACTCATCAAGCACTATGATCATCTACTCATCAAGCACTATGATCATCTACTCATCAAGCACTATGATCATCTACTCATCAAGCACTATGATCATCTACTCATCAAGCACTATGATCATCTACTCATCAAGCACTATGATCATCTACTCATCAAGCACTATGATCATCTACTCATCAAGCACTATGATCATCTACTCATCAAGCACTATGATCATCTACTCATCAAGCACTATGATCATCTACTCATCAAGCACTATGATCATCTACTCATCAAGCACTATGATCATCTACTCATCAAGCACTATGATCATCTACTCATCAAGCACTATGATCATCTACTCATCAAGCACTATGATCATCTACTCATCAAGCACTATGATCATCTACTCATCAAGCACTATGATCATCTACTCATCAAGCACTATGATCATCTACTCATCAAGCACTATGATCATCTACTCATCAAGCACTATGATCATCTACTCATCAAGCACTATGATCATCTACTCATCAAGCACTATGATCATCTACTCATCAAGCACTATGATCATCTACTCATCAAGCACTATGATCATCTACTCATCAAGCACTATGATCATCTACTCATCAAGCACTATGATCATCTACTCATCAAGCACTATGATCATCTACTCATCAAGCACTATGATCATCTACTCATCAAGCACTATGATCATCTACTCATCAAGCACTATGATCATCTACTCATCAAGCACTATGATCATCTACTCATCAAGCACTATGATCATCTACTCATCAAGCACTATGATCATCTACTCATCAAGCACTATGATCATCTACTCATCAAGCACTATGATCATCTACTCATCAAGCACTATGATCATCTACTCATCAAGCACTATGATCATCTACTCATCAAGCACTATGATCATCTACTCATCAAGCACTATGATCATCTACTCATCAAGCACTATGATCATCTACTCATCAAGCACTATGATCATCTACTCATCAAGCACTATGATCATCTACTCATCAAGCACTATGATCATCTACTCATCAAGCACTATGATCATCTACTCATCAAGCACTATGATCATCTACTCATCAAGCACTATGATCATCTACTCATCAAGCACTATGATCATCTACTCATCAAGCACTATGATCATCTACTCATCAAGCACTATGATCATCTACTCATCAAGCACTATGATCATCTACTCATCAAGCACTATGATCATCTACTCATCAAGCACTATGATCATCTACTCATCAAGCACTATGATCATCTACTCATCAAGCACTATGATCATCTACTCATCAAGCACTATGATCATCTACTCATCAAGCACTATGATCATCTACTCATCAAGCACTATGATCATCTACTCATCAAGCACTATGATCATCTACTCATCAAGCACTATGATCATCTACTCATCAAGCACTATGATCATCTACTCATCAAGCACTATGATCATCTACTCATCAAGCACTATGATCATCTACTCATCAAGCACTATGATCATCTACTCATCAAGCACTATGATCATCTACTCATCAAGCACTATGATCATCTACTCATCAAGCACTATGATCATCTACTCATCAAGCACTATGATCATCTACTCATCAAGCACTATGATCATCTACTCATCAAGCACTATGATCATCTACTCATCAAGCACTATGATCATCTACTCATCAAGCACTATGATCATCTACTCATCAAGCACTATGATCATCTACTCATCAAGCACTATGATCATCTACTCATCAAGCACTATGATCATCTACTCATCAAGCACTATGATCATCTACTCATCAAGCACTATGATCATCTACTCATCAAGCACTATGATCATCTACTCATCAAGCACTATGATCATCTACTCATCAAGCACTATGATCATCTACTCATCAAGCACTATGATCATCTACTCATCAAGCACTATGATCATCTACTCATCAAGCACTATGATCATCTACTCATCAAGCACTATGATCATCTACTCATCAAGCACTATGATCATCTACTCATCAAGCACTATGATCACCCACTCATTTACCAAATCAAGCACCATCTTTGATATTTTATGTATTGTTGCTCACTATAAATACCATCACTCATCTCACTCTTTTGTACACAATTACATCTTCTTCTTCTTCCTTATAATAAACTCTTTCTCTCATATTAAGTGTTATTTGCTTCCTACGGGTATTGAATTCTACTCTTATTTAAATTTCCCGATACTATAAATTATAAGTTATTTCATAACAATTTCATGATTAAATCTTGATTTTGAGTTAAGCTTTACGTAGTAGTTACAAAACTGTAGTATTACTTTAATACTAAAATGAAAGGCAACAAATAAAGAATGAACTTATAAAAAAAAGACTGATACACTCAACGAAAAAGGAGCCAACCTGCACATTTGTATCAATAATGCAATAAGAGAATAAAGTCTTAACTGGAAAGTTATAGTTATATTTTATATACAGGAAAATTTAGATTATGCTCTTCAGATTCCGGCATATTCTTCACATGAATGAACCATGTAATGTCTTCCGACTCGCAAGTTCCTGGTCTTTTTGTATAGCATACAAATATTTTAGATTTTCCTTTTTTCCAAAGATATAGTATGTTTTCTCTAATGTCATCTGTGTGACAACTATATGATTAGTATACATAAACGTGGCCGACAATACGTATATTTAGGGCAAGAAATATTATATTTGTGATGGCTGAAGTTCTAAAAATATGTTAATATCAATACTTTCGCTTCTGTATGCATGACTTTTTAGAGATTTAAAAAGATTAAAAACGAATTGGAAGAAGACGTTTTATTTACTACTAGTTCATGTAACGGTTTCAATGCATTCCATCTGTGCATGTTTAGACTAGTCCAAAACGATGTGGTCAAAATATATATTCGTTTAATGTAATGCGCCGTGCCAATTAATCAACGTAATTATTTAGAGTTTTTACATATCAGCTGTAAATTCTATAGTTGGATACATCTTTGATTTATATAATACTCTCTCTTTTTTCGCCAAAAATATCATTTTAACACTTTTTCTTATTACGAAAAGAATATCATTTTAAATTCTAAATGCATTTTATACTTAACTCAAGCTTAATATTAATTTTAAATATATTGATCTTATAAATAGTTTATTTATTTTAAATACTATTGATCAAATATGTGTAACTAATAAAAATATAATTACATTATAATAATTTAAAATTTTGTAAAAGGTGTCAAATTGATTTTTTTTGTTTTTTTTTTTGCGAAACAAAGGGATAACCATATGTAAAAAGTACAATCAAAGTTAAATTTAGCCTATGTAATATAATAGTATACAGAGTGTCGCTCCAAACATCTATATATATATAAACTCTTTCATTTCAATGCCTATATCCTTTTAATATATAATTATCAAAATGACTTATGACAATTTTGAATTTTTAGTCTTTGTACGAGTAGAAGAAGACATTGCTGGTGAGCTACACCGAACAATTCCTTTGTTAGAGCATCTTGATCTTTCTTCCGAAATCTCCCGACCAAAATTTGAATGGCTCGGCCACTCCGACGGTAACGGGCTGACCATAGGCCCGTAAATCCCGGTGGTTGTCTTACGTGATGCGACTGCGTTCGCCTTGGAGTGGTTAGCCTGTGGGACCCAAATTCCACCGACGACCACGAAATGTTGAGTTTGAGAGTCTCTGTTGTTAGGAATTGTTTGGCTAGGTCGTCTTGTATGCAGTCTGTATTTCTATTTATTATCCAAGAAAAAAAATAAAAGACAAAAAAATGTAGGCAAACTTTTTGAAGAAAATAAATTCAGTCAGTTGCTTTTAAAAAGGATATATAAACCGACAAACTTTAACTGTAGTATTCAAAATCCACGTGCGCGAGTGTCTTAATTTGGCATAGAAACATATTTAAATTTTCTACCAATTATGGAAATTCTATTTTTAAATTTTACTTTTACTAACCTGTAAATGACTCTTGACTTCATCATTTGTTAACCCGTCAACCTTCATAAGCTCTCTAATCTGTTTCGGCGTAGCTACTGCAAAATCCCATTACGGTACGAATTAATTGACTTTCATGAACCCTAATCAGAAATGGATATTAAAAATGTCAAATGAAATCAAAAAACGCACCATGAGGACCACCAAGCTGTTTAAGAGCGTTCAAGAAGCGTCTGTGCAACTCATGCGACCAACACCTTCTCTGCTTTCTTTGCCCTCTCCGACTGCTCCTGCCACCGCTTCCGCCTCTCTCAGCCTCCGTCTTTTGTCGACCGCTTCCGCTACTAGTAGTCGCAAGAGATATAATATAGTCATTTTTTTCGTTGCTCATTTCATAGCATGGCGGCTGATGAGACCCTGCTCCATTGTCATTTTCTTTGATCGGTTCTACCACCGTTTGTGTTTCTTGTTGTGAGCGCTCCTGAAAACGCAAGACAAGTATAAGCTTGAGACTATTACACCCTCCGTTTCATTTAATTGTTGCTGTACGAGAAAAAAATTTGTTTCAAAATAAGCGTCGTTTTAGAGTTTCAATGAAAAATGTATTAATAAGATTCTTCATTTTATTTTTTTATTGGTTAAAATATGGTTAGATGTATAGATAATTGTGTTTTTGTTTTGAAAATATACAAAATCATATGTTTTCTTAATTTGTGTGCATAAAGCTAAAACGACAATTAAAATGAAACGTATGGAGTATTTATCTTTAGCATCTTTCTTAGATGTGAACGTAAAAGCCAAAAGGAGAGAACTCCATATCTGCGTTTTGCATTTATTTAGTTATTTGTAAACTTATTTTATAATGAACAATGTTTTATATTACAAAAACTTTTTTTACTCATATTAACATGAACGCCTAAATTGCAATTGAAACAATAGAGGCCATAGTCTCTATTCTCATACTTGTTTATCCTCAAAACAAATTAAAATGAAATTTCACGATTTTTTAAAACGCAAAGATTATGTTTATATTTCAAAAAATATCGGTGTTAAATTATATATATATATATATATATATATATATTATATATAAACAAATAAAATATATCAAGATGCAAAGCCCTTTATTAGTTAGTATCTTACCGATTTACTAACGGGAACTGCCTCAGGTTGGTTCCAAAGCTGAACAGACTTGAGCCATTCAGATTTCATGTTCTTATCAACGAAATCTATGCCTGTGTCATGAGATTCGTGTTCAACATCATCATCTTCATAAACCTCTTCTTCTTCCTCATCTGTGGAGGCTGAAGATTGTTTGACAGGTAGGAACAGATCCAAGACGGGTCCACATTCTCCGGTGGTCTGCTCCGAGCACTCTGGTTGTCCGTACAAGGTATCTGTCGTAGTCCCTGATATTTCCTTTTTATATGCCTCGATCGCTAAAATTCCAAAATCAATAAATAATTTGAATCTTTAGATCTAACACCAATCCACATATTTACACACAACTCCGTCTTAATATCTAATACATACTTATTGTAGATGTCAATATACATAAATCGGAATTTTCTGTTAGAATTTTTAATCTGCAAACAGATCGAGATATTGCGACCTACATCCGAAAATACGTTATATTATATATACAAACGTAGATGCATATGTATCTATGTATAGAATTATACCTCGAGTGACAAGCTCTAAGCAAAGTGGAAGCTCGCGTTGGAAGACATTGATCTTGCGGCGTTCTTCTTCAAGAGCTTCGATGTACTCACAACATTTTTCACGTTTCTCGTTATATTTCATCATATTGCTTAAGCTCTTAATCATGGTGATTTTACAGATTAATCCACCTTTTGATAGCTGTGCAGTACTCTTTAAACAAGAGGATGGGGTTGTGTCTCTTTATAAAGAGAACAAATATATGGCTCTATAGGGTCTCTCAAGGATCATTATCTTGAAAGAGAAGTCGAGTCGTTGCATTGCAAGTCGAATCTTAGCTTTTGTTAATAAATTATGTATATAACTTGATCCCCCAATTTCATAGTATAATTAATATACAATTCACAAATTATAATATGAAGGATTTGTCTTGTTGTAGTAGTGTGGATATGGAGTAGTGAATATTCGTCGTCATGATTCCAAGTTTTTTTTGTAGAATTGTTTAAAGATCATTTGGGTATATCCAAGCAAGTGTGTATTCTTATATCTAGTAAAAATGCCTTTGTAGGTGGTTGGTTTGTTATGTTAGGAACTTCACATATATATGGAGTATTATTTATATATTTTGCTCACGGATTTTAATTGAGCCAATGAATTTTAAGATGGTATTAGACTATTTGATTTGATATAAATATGTTTTTCTATACGGATATTGATGTATGTTTTCAGTAGTGATATTTTGTTCGATCTAAACCGAATAAATGTTATTTAACATATATATTACTATAATGTATATATTCTCGTATATTATTTTCACATATAAACTCTAATCTCTTGTAATGTATATTCTCGTACATTATTTTCAGATACCAAGTCTAATCAGTTTTAGTTTGATTTCTTAGATAAATATTATGTCGTTTCTAAATTCAATACGTGAGCAAGAAAATTGAAATGCAAATCCTAAATCAGCCGGCAACCCCCACCCAAGTAACGTGCATGAGCTATTTTGTTTTATAAGCACTAATTTCATCCATACAAAATCCGTTGAAAAATATTTTTGTAATATCCCAAAATGTAAAGCCAAATGTCTCTTCGTAGATGGCCGAAACATGGCAGAAGAAAAGGCCGTACATGATAAACCTCAGTATATTTGTAAGAGATAAAAATAAAATGTCAATAGGACCTTGACGCTTTGTTGAATTCTTTGTAACCTTATCTTTAAATACAAATATTTTAGTGTTTATGTGTATATCCAGATAACTGTGACTCTGTTTTGCGCGTCCGGAGTGCCTATATCTTGTGTGTTTGACCGCTAATTTTGATTTCATCTATTACCAAGTAAACAAAATATGCGAATGTTTCTTTCCAGTGTAATGGCGAACCAATACTTTTCCAATTCAAGACATATAATAATATGATAAACAGAAATATATATGCTAGGCTGTTGTTATATCCATCTTATTTTTCAAATTTATATGAAGTTAAATGTGATACTAAAATCAAGGGCTCAACTAGCTGTGTCGAAAAAGTGGTCGTCTCTGGAAATAGAGATTTGTGCTTGATGAGCTTATCTATTTTGATTATATTGAAATGTGTGCTTAATTAATAAATTAGTTGGCAAATACTCTCTCCGCTTCTAAATATAAGTAGTTCTAGCAAAAAGAATTTGTTTCACATTATAACTAGTTTACATATTTTAATGCATCTTTTCATTTATTGAATACTGTGTGACCAATGAAATAATGTTAGGTTTTTCATAATCGGTTAAATTAATTGATTAAATGATATTTCTTTTTTCAAATTACAGCTTCTTAAATATTTAAAACTACTTACAGTTAGAAATGGAGGATTATAATCCAGAGAATTTTTACAAAAAATAATATATAGTCCAGAGATGTGTATTATGAGCATTGGATTATAGTTGTCCCTTCGGAGTCTCAAAAAGCCATATTGACCGCCAAGACCCTAAGCGACCGCAACTAAACAAAATAACACCATAATGTTTATTATGAAGTCCATAACCCAATTTACATAGGCCTTAACTTAGGCTTTATTTATTTGAAAACACATCAGTTTTCCCTCCACATTTCCTCAATATTCTTTTTTTTTTGGGCAACATCAAATTCGTTACTTAATTAAAGGGGTCTATACAATCCTTCTGTAGAACAGAGGAACAAGAGAGCAGACTTAGCAATGCAGTCAGCATAAACATTAGCTAAGCCAAGTACAAAAGAGAAAGATAGAGACATAGAGGGAGTGGCAAGGAGCCTAAAGAATTTGAAGACTATTTCAATTTGAAGAATTTGTTGTTCCATGATTATTTATCAAAAGGCACTGGTGATATACGATCTAGAACCTAAATCGTATGAAACTGCTTTCTCTGATAAATACATCAGACATCCTTTTTTTGTATATTCAGAGTTTGTTCTTTGTTTTATAAATTGGATTATTGTCAAGTATATAACGTAATCATTTGCTTCTTCCATCAAATGCTTGTCCACCAAGTTTGTGTTTCCAGGTTTGCTTCATATGTTTTCTAGTTAATCACGTTCAGTTGGATGAAAAAAAAAGTATAATAAAAAAGGTTTAGAAAATTTTTCATTGTTAACGTTCCAAGTTGTAGAAGACTTAAAAATAACGGAAGTCGCATCGAAATAGATTATCTTATTCGACCACCACATTACACAACTCATCCAAAGATTCAATTATAAACAAAACAATAGTAGTATTTAAAAATTTTACCAAAATTTTTTTTTTACCAAAAAAAATAATACTCCCTCCATTTCAATATAGATGATGTTTTAGGTGATTGTTGTTATTTCACAATAGATGATGTTTTCACATATTTAGGTAACTTTAACTTTATCAAAAACTGTGTAGTTAATTTTGTTTTTACTATTTTTGTTTATAATTAAATAAATTAGTTTTAAATTATATTTCAAAGATTTTTTGTTTATAAAATGTAATTTCTTAATATGTATGCAAAGAACCAAAACTTCATCTATTATGAAACAGAGGGAGTAATATTTAAAACAAGAGTGAATTGGTAGGATAACCATATTGAGAAAATATTAAGCAAATAACTATGTAATAAAGTAGAAGGTTTGATGTAACAATTTAGCATGAAAAGGAACCATTTTCTCATTTCTGCACGTGAACGTTTGCAAAATGCGATATATAAATATACTATACTATATTTGAACAATATGTAATATGAAATAAGATATTCATATATTTTTATAGTTTCGTATTTTTCAACGTTTTGCTTTAGAAATTCCTCTGTAATTACTGGAGTTAATTTTACTCGCCGCGTAAAAATAGATTCGAACAATTGGAAGGTTGACACCAAGGAAGACGTGCACGAAGATTTAGTAGAGTCGTCAGCGAAGAAAGAAAAGGAATAAGATGAGAAAAAGGAAAAGGAAGAAGAGAAAAAAAGATAATTTATAGAAGAGTTAGTTGAGTTATCACTAAAATTGATGGAGAGAACTAGAAAGTGGAGAACATTTCTATTATATGTCGCTACATAAAATAAAATACACTAAATGTTACATTGTAATGTGAATTGTTCATCTTCTTAAAACATGAACGATAAGAATCACTAGGAAAAGGAGGAGATATGATTAGTAGCAGAGCTGGTAAATTTTTCACCGGAGTTGATGACATTGTCGCCAGAGTTGTTCATTTTTCAAATTCTAAAACTACATTTACTATACTGTATTGTTTATCCAAATGGTATAGTTTTTGTATTACTAGTACATGGTGTTTAACACATTCTAGGCAATTCTCCACTTTCAGTAATATAGTATTTATATAATATTGCTTGTAATTGTTTTGTATTGATCAATAAATGTAAACTAATGATCCCATAAAATGATAGAACAACAAAATATAATACATGTTTCTTACTGTCAATTTATATTTATATTCTACATTCTCTAAATACAATAGAACAAAACAAATATTACATTGCAGAAGAAAATCATGATTGATATCTTGCATATTTACATTGTTTTATTCATTCACCCATGTGCATTTTGATCATATAGACTAGGATTTAGCCATGTTTAGGTTGCATTTTGCATACATAAGTCTTTATCAGGTATTGGAGTACCACATGTAGTTCTCGGAGACATTTGGGTGTGTTTGGAGCTCGAAAGAGGTGTAAAGATGATCATTGGACGAGCAGAGCGTTGGGAGCGACTTCCCGGAGCGACACCAGCAAGTCGCTCTGACCTGCCTTATCAGAGCAACCTTACTAGAGCGATGCGGAGAAGTCGCTCGCCATTTCATCCCGGTGGAAGCCGAAAACTGACCCGGAGCGACCTATCAGAGCGACCACTCCAGGTCGCTCCCGAAGCCCAGAGCGACTTGGTCAGAGTGACACCCCGAGGTCGCTCGCATTTCTATCGCGTGACGACAACACAATAAAGACGGAGCGACCTCTCAGAGCGACCCACTGAGGTCGCTCCCGAAGCCTGGAGCGACCTCTCGGAGCGACTACTGGAGGTCGCTGCGCGCCTATTGTTTGCTC
>NC_027754.1:32116067-32116485 GCF_000695525.1 Brassica oleracea var. oleracea | reverse complement strand
ACTTGCTTGAGACTAAGTCATTTTACTTTTGTTTTGTTACTGATTCTTCTTCTTCACCTACCTTTCACTTTCAGGTGTATGAACTTGAGGAGCAGGGGTCCATCAAACCTAGTTCCAATAGTAGCAGACATCAGAGCTTTAGGGAGGGAGTGTGCTACAGCTAGAAGGGAAGAAGAACAACAAGCCCACTTGCAGAGATTGGATATTGATATGGTAGATCCACCGCAAGGAGCAGAACACCAACCGCGGGCAGTTCGACCCATTGGTACTTATGACCGGCCCAACATTCATGGTCATAGACTGGGAATCCGAGCACCGGCTGTGGCAGACAACAACTTTGAGGTCAAGTCAGGACTCCTCAATGTGATCGTGAACAACAAATATCATGGCTTGGCTTTGGAGAACCCATTCGATCACT
>NC_027754.1:32103571-32114019 GCF_000695525.1 Brassica oleracea var. oleracea | reverse complement strand
CACTCAAAAGTTGATCTTTAGACATTTCCCACCCACAAGGTGTTTGATGAAATGCCTGAGACAACTCCCCTAAACTTTTAACATACTTTACCAAAGACATTTGTTGTTAAAGGTGTTAAGATAGCCAATAGACCTGTTAGTAATGATTGCTTTCATATTATTCAACCAAAGACATTTGATGTTTGAGATATGTTACTAAATGAACATTCATCTAGACATAGAGTTTGTTTAAGATTGTGTCTAAGCTTAAGGTTGATAGTTTGATTGATCGTTTGCCATCCTTAGTTCGAAACTTGATCACCCAAGGTCTAATTCCTATACCCATGAGTTCTCTTTTTCCTTAGTAAAGAAAGTCATTTCATTTATCATTAATCATTAGTTTAGAAACCTCTTGAATTATCGGTTGCACTTAGATTAAGTGAGTACTTGCATTCTCGGTGCTTTGATATCCCTCAGAACTGGTTCGACAATCACTATACTACAACATTTTTCTTAGGAGCCTTGAAAACTCCTAATATCAATGATATGAAAAAAAGATATAATTAACAGAGAATATGGTTGAGTTGTCGAAAATGATGAGAAAGAAAAACCACCACATAAGATGGAAGAGAAGATGTGCAGAGGTAAACAAACGATGAATGGCTGTGCTGATGAAAAAAAATGGTGGTGATGATGGTGGAAAAAGATGATGATGAAAATGGTGAAAGAAAGATGGTGATGATGGTGGTGGTGATGTTATAAATGGAGGCGACTGAGGCAAAGTAAAAAATGGATTGATTTGTGAAAATGAATAGAGAGAGAGAGAGAAAAAAAAAGGATGAGATGAACACATGGTGTGTGGTTTGAAGGGTAAAAGAACAATTTATACACAATATACACTATGTATTCTATCCATTAGATTTTTATGGTTAGTTTGCTAATTTTTTTTATGGTCATTGCTGCCAATTTCCCTTAAAACAACTAACACGGGAAAAAAACACAAAGTCTAGTTCGTAAAGTTTGGCTCCGTTGCCTTAGCTTCCAGCGCAGGCTTCACGCAGAGGCGGACCTAAGTACGTTAATGGTGGTGCAATTGCCACACCATGAAAAAAAAATTGCCTATGTATTTTCCCATTAAAATTAGTTTTGACACCCCATAAACTATAACCCAATGATTACTAGATAAACTGTAGAATGTCCATTAATTATAATTGAAGCCCAACATAAATAAATAATGTCTACAATTGAAAAAAGGAAAAACATGTTTAACGTCAATAATTTACAAACCTAAAGCCCAAATACATTAAGTTAGAATTGGATTTTTTTTGTCTTAGACAACTTGCCGTCGTCTTCTTCGAAACTCAACATGGTATCAATTTAAGATTTTCTAATCTCTTCTTAGCTGGTAGATTCATATTTAAAATAGTAATTTAGTTTATTATTATTGATTCTAATTATCCAACTATAAGTTATTTTAGTAATATTTTTTTTATTTGCAGACATATGTAGAAATTTTTGATACTTTTGAAAAGAAAAACTCCATCGTCATCATCTCAAAGTGAATTAGATGATTTGGACAATCTACCGTGGGATCCTGCTGATCGAAAAAAAATATCAGAATATCATGAAAATCAAAGAAATGAGGTAATCCGAAAATATTTAACCAGAGATTCTTGTCAACCCCATGGTCATATTTTCAAACGATCACTGAAAGGAGGTGTATTGAGGCGGTTTAATCCTGATTGGTTTGATCAGTATCAGAATTTGTTAGAATATAGTGTGAAGAAAGATGCGGCTTTATGTCTATGTTGTTACTTGTTCAGAAATAATGTTGGTAAAGGTGGAAGGAATGATGCATGGACCATTGATGGTTTCTCTAGCTGGAACAAACCCAAAAACATTTCAGAACATGTAGGAGTTGTTAACAGTTTTCACAACAATGCAGTAATGAAGTGTCAAAACTTGATGAAAGAAGGCCAGTCTATAAAGGATGCTTTGCATAAACAAGATGATATTACGAAGAATGAGTATCGAATCAGGTTATGCTTCTATTGATGCTTCCAGATTCTTGTTGAGACAAGGGTTACCTTTTTCTGGTCATGAAGAGAAAGACGACTCTGCTAATAATGGTAACTTTGTTGAACTCTTGAAATACACTGCTGAGCAAAACGAAGTTGTGAGTAAGGTTGTTTTAGGAAATGCTCCTGGAAACAATTAGATGACTTCTCCAAAGATTCAGAAAGATATTGTGCATTGCTTTGCAGAAGAGCTAGTCAAAAGTATTATTGAAGATATTGATCATGATGTCTTCGGGTTGTTGGTGGATGAGTGTGCTGATGCTTCTTATAAAGAACAGATGGTAGTAGTATTTCGTTTCGTTGACAAAAGTGGAATAGTCAAAGAGAGATTCATAAGTCTTACGCATGTAAGTGATACATCTTCATCAACTTTAAAATCTTCTATTGATTCTTTGTTTGCTAAGCATGGATTAAACATTACAAAACTGAGAGGACAAGGTTATGATGGAGCAAGTAACATGAAGGGTGAATTCAATGGGTTAAGGTCACTAATCTCAAAGGAAAGCACATGAACAAATTATGTCCATTGCTTTGCTCATCAGCTTCAATTGGTTGTTGTGGCAGTTGCCAAAAAACATTTTGATGTTGGAGATTTTTTGATATGATTTCTCTGTTGTTGAATGCGGTGGGAGCTTCATGCAAAAGGAAAGATTTTCTCCGAGAAAGTCACAAAGAAAAGATTAGAAAGAAGTTAATGATGGTGAACGTAAGACCGGAAAAGGGTTGAACCAAGATGTTTATGTCCAAAGACCAGGGATGACTCGTTGGGGTTCTCACTATAGAACTTTACTGCGTGTGATTGAGTGTTTCTATTCAATCGTTAAGGTGCTTGAATGTGTTCAAAAGGATGGTCAAGATGACTCGAAAAGGTGTCAAGCATATGATCTCCTAAGATACATCAATAGCTTTGATTTGGTGTTCTATTTGCAAGTAATGGTGCACCTTTTAGGAGTCACAAATAGTTTGTCCTTGTCCCTGCAAAACAGAGATCAAGATATCTTAAATGCAATGTCATTGGTGAAATCAACTAGAAAACAGCTGCAGAAATTTAGAGATGATGGATGGATTTCTCTTATGATTAAGGTTTCTTCTTTCTGTAAGAAACAGAATATTGAAGAGCTTGACATTGAGGAGGTTTTCATTGACTCAAAGAATCAAAAGAGAAAAACAGGAGTCACAAATGGACATTACTATAAGGTTAATTGCTTATATGCAATTTTGGATCTGCAGCTTCAAGAATTTAATGATCGCTTTACTGAACTGCTTATTTGTGCTGCTTCTTTATCTTTCATTGACTCATTGTCTCAGTTTAACAATTCAAGATTGATGAGGTTAGCAACGTTCTATCCATATGATTTTAGTCATGGAGAATGCATATCTTTTTAACAGAAGTTAGATAATCATTCGAATTGACGCCAAATATATTCATTTAGAAGATCTTGGAGAACTTGCTCGTACTTTGGTGAAAATCCAAGAGGATATGTCATTTCTTTTGGTTTATAGGTTGTTGAAGTTGATATTGATTTTGCTCGTATTTTGGTGAAAATCCAAAAGCATATGTCATTTCTTTTGGTTTATAAGTTGTTGAAGTTGCTATTGATTTTGCATGTTGCTATTGTAACTGTGGAGAGAAGTTTTTCAGCCATGAAGATTGTGAAGACAGATAGACAAAATCGGATTAGAGATCATTTTTTAAATGATTGTTTAGTTTGTTTTATGGAAAAGGATGTATTTGAAAAAATCACAAATGAAATTGTGATCAAAAGGTTCCAGGATATGAAATATAGGATTGTTTCGTAGATTTTTTTATATTTTATGAAACTTTTAAAATAATTATATTTTCAGTTATATATTGACACAAGTTAAAAAAAATCTTCACGTCATTCGACGAAGGAACCGGAGTTTAACTTGTCTGAGACGCACCTTCGAAGATTGACAGTTATATATTGACACAGTTTCGTGGGATACACAGGCTGACGTAGCTTAACTTGTCTGTACGCACCTTCGAAGATTCCGGTACCACCAGCAGTGATGGCGAGGAACGTGTCTTCGTAAGTCAAGTACTGTCCTTGTACGGACAAATAAGTAAAAGCTGTAATTGGCCTCGAACCTGTCGCCGTTCTTCTCGGGAACGTGTTGGATCAAGACGCAGAGACAGGCGGTGATTCCCACGCGCTTTTTGAGATCACCGGTATAGAGTTTGTTGGTGAAAGAAAGGTACGAGATCGCCGAGACAGAGCTCTGGTTTCTTGCCGATTTTTAGAACTGCTGAACTGTTTCGATCTCCTTCGTTGAGTTCGTGCACGTCGAGTTCTCGGGTCTTACCTGAATAATAACAAGATATGGGTATGAACTTAAAGATCTGTCTTTTACAACGAAATTTGATCTCTATGTTTCTAAAAATTATGACTTTTTACGAACTGATATTATTATATTTTTAGATAATCAATTTGCAAAATTATGAAAGTGGGCAGAAAGTGTAAGAAAAGACAAGAACACAGAAGAACTGTTAGGTAACTTGGTCTGGAGTCTTGAGTCTTGCCCCAGTTTTAGAAGAAATCTGGAGTAGGGGAGAGATTCTAGGGAGTAGAGCTTGATCGGGAGGGGAAATCTGGACCGTTAGATGAGAACCCCAAGGTTTTAGAAAGATCTGGAGAAACCCAAAAAGGAGCTGCGATGATTACGGGAGAGATTGTTGAGAGTAGTCATAGAAATGGATTCGGGAGACATCGCAGATGAAGCCATTTGATCAAAGAAAGACTTGAAACTTTGGTTTAATTGACTATAAAAGTAGATATTGGGGATCTTTTTTATATAATGAGATAGTTATGTATGAAATAGACCGAAGTCACCAAAATGATTGATGAAGCTGCGCGTGCGTATATTATGGAAGTTGCACGTGCGTATTTTGCTTTGAAGAACTTGGCTCGGCTTCCATGGTCGGTTTCAAAGCGTAAGCTAGAGATTGTTGACTGATTGCCGAGTTATTCTGTAAGCCTGTAGGGAGAGTACGATATCTTCAAGTAACGGAAATACACCAAAATAGGCAAATGATATATGCGTAATTTATGTCTACAAAACTCTGGTTGATCAGTTTAGTGAAAGATGTAGGTGAAGGTAAACTCAAGAACAGCAAAACAGAGAGTTTTTGAAATATAAGTTTATAACTTCCAAGATACAAAGGTTCCTTATTTAATGGCTTAGTAGAAGGATCTAGAGACGATACAGCTAGCAAACAGATAAGAGTGTGCAGGGCAGCCTTGAAAATTTGGGAGCCTCGTACCATTTAGTAAAGATTTCAAAATTTGGGGATCTAAAATTATTTTTTTTACAAATCCAAGAGTATTTTAACATATAAAATTTTTCAAAAATTTTGGAGGCCCAAGGCAAATGTTTCATTAAGCTTGGCCCTGGCTTCGTGAGTGTGCAGCGATTACACAGCCAGCTGTATGGGTTGTTTTTCCGTACGTGAGAGCGTGCATATTCGAGCTCTGTATTGGAACGTTGAAGCTTTGTCTTGTTGCGTACATTCTTTGGTGGGCTTTTGAGACCTCTTGACTGTATTGATCTGGGCCATACTAATAGTAAGTAACTTGTTCTCTAATGTGTTAATTTTTTTCGTTTACACATAAAACTACTTTATAATGACAAATGATTTTTGTAATCTGATGTGTTCTTAATTTTTAGCTAAAAAGTAGTTGGCAAAAAAATAGGTTAGATCAAATTAGAGAATAGAGATTATGCTCTTACTTAAATTTCGGTACAGTAACTAAAACCCATCACGGACAAGTCTTCCACATAAGCAAGTCACCTTTCTCACATGTCAAAGAGAAACTTAAATCACGAATCCTCATAATCTTAGTTTTTCACCTTGGAACTAACTATTTAGTAATCATTAATTTGATCACGAGTATTGCAACAAACTTCTGATACATACTAGTATTATATACCTCCAGATCTCCATTATTTCACCTTACTTGTATCTAAGACTCCTATTATTCATCTCCTCCTTATTTGCTTTTGAACAACAATGGAAGCAATGACCAGCGTTGACTTTAAAAACTGCTTTATCTTAATCCTAATAAGCCTCTTCTCAACCTTCTTTCTCTTTGTCTTCTTCTTCAAGAAACCAAAGAATGGCTTCGACTTATCTCCGAGCCCTTCCCTTCCTATCATCGGTCATCTTCACCTTCTCTTCTCTGCTTCAATCCACAAGTCTTTTCATCCAGGTACGGACCTTTGCTCCATCTCCGCATCTTAAATGTCCCCATCGTTCTAGTCTCCTCTGCCTCAGTGGCCCACGAGATCTTCAAGGACCACGACATGAGCGTCTTCTCTCATGGTGCTATTGGTATTGATGAGTGCCTTGTGTTCGGAGCTTTTGGCTTCATCAAAGCTCCCTATGGAGATTACTGGAAGTTCATGAAGAAGCTCATCACTACCAATATGCTCGGACCCCAGGCGCTTGAGCGTTCACGAGACGTTCGTTCATTTGAGATAGAGAGATTCTACAGAAGTCTACTTGAGAAGTCAATGAAGAAACATAGCGTTGAGATCGGTGAGGAAGCGTTGAGGCTTGTTAACAATTTCCTCGGCAAGTGAGCATGGGAAGGATTTTTTTCATAGGAGAAGAATGAGGAGTTAGTCTCTGGATTTAGCGTCAAGTTAGCTGCCTTGTTTAACATTTGCACCCAAAAAAAAAAAAAAAAAAAAAGTTAGCTGCCTTTACACACAAGATTTTTGTGGCGGTAACATTGCGCAAGCCATTTGAGAAGCTCGGAATCTCACCACCATTCAAAAAGGAGGTAATGACTGTTTCATACAGATTTGAGGAGCTCCTGGAAAAGATTATTATGAAATATGAAGAGAAGGTGGAGGAGCAACGGCAAGGTAGTGAGATTATGGATGCATTGTTGGAAGCTTACCGAGACCAAAAGGCAGAGTATAAAATCACTAAGAATCATATCGAGGTGCTATTAGCGGTAAATGTCTATCCTTTGGTTGCATGTAATAACACTTCACTAGGTTAAGATCAACATTATGTAAGTAAACTATTTTTAAATAGTTTATTTATTTTGTGCTGATATCCATACTATGAAATAATAAATATATTGAATAATTAAAAAGCGAGCAAATATTATGCATATAATTAAACTGGAGTAAGCACGTAAAACAAAGTAAATAAATAAAAGCAATCATTTTATTTATTTTATATTGTATATAATTAAATTTTAATGACATATAATATATTTTAATATGAATATTTAATTGAAGTTTCCTAGTTCCTACTCATATGATTTTATTAACATTTGTATATTTGTTGTAACAAAAAATTTAAACCATTAATAATAAAATTTTCACTGTGAGATTTTTAATAATTTTAGTAATTTATAAAAAAAAAATTAAAGATTCAATGCAAATTTCAAAATTAAAATTCATGTCTCCCATACCTATTCAATGTAAATTTCAAAATTAACGTATTTATATATTTTTATATGGCATATAGTTTAATTTAAGTGATATTTAATATCTATATATAATCTAAATATATATTAAATGATACTTCATATTCATATTATTTTATGATCATTTGTATATTTTTATAACAAAAAAAGTAAAATTATTGTTCACAAAATTTTTATTGTAAGACTTTTAATAGTTTTAGTAATTTATATTCGTTTTAGAAAATTCAAAATATAATATATAAGAAAATATCTAATTTTTTATTCTATGCTTAATGTGATTGTTTAATTTTTAATAATATAAATTAAACAAAAAGGATGGAGGATACAAAAATTATTATCAAATCTTTATTATTCGAAATCATTAATTGTCAATAATAAAGGTAATTCTGTAGTTTTTATTTAAGAAAAAAATGAAGAATATTTTGGTATACATTACTAATCAATTTGATAGTTAATTTAACAAAAAAATATAATATATATTTAGATGGACCAACATGTTTTTCTAAGGATTATGAGAATCATCCCGATGATTACACATGGATACACTCAAAGTTGTAATGCTCCTCCATTAATATATAAAGGACAGAAAATCCAGATTAGGCTAGTGAATTTGTTTTTTTTTTTTTGCTTAGTTTAGTTTGGATTTTTTTCAGATTTTAAATAGATTCTAAATTGGACTGAATTTTGGTTCGATTCATTTTTGGCTCGCTTCGGTTTTGGTAAAAATACTATTGTGCATAATCTATACTATTATTTGAGAAGTGGTTTGACTTACTTGTCATGTTCTCCATGATTTTAGGATTTTTGTTTTTTTTGAACACAGGATATTTTGTTTATTTGTCATTTTTCAACAATTTTAGTTAATAATTTTCTTATTTGTCATATTTTAATTATTTTAATTGAATCATTAGTTTAAATAATCAGTCTATATTATTATTTAAAACTTAAAAATCATCATCTATATGAATATTTGATATTGTTTTATTTATTGTAAACTAAATGCATAATGTTTGACTTTGCCAGTTATATAATATTTGACGTTAAGTTTATATGGAAAATCTGCTTTAAACTATTACCAAAGTTTAACCATGCTAAGGGACATAATGAAACCCTTGATTTTGTATTGGTGGATGTTAGCGTCAGTAGATACATGTATATACACATATTTCTGTTCGTTGATGGACATAATGAAACTTTTGATTTTGCAATACGTATTGATGTTCTTTGACTATTTTAAAACCCTTGATTTTGCAATACGTATTGACATGTTCATTGACTTTTGAGGTTTAATAGTTAGTTATACTATTATATTATAAAGTTTTGAAATATTGATTGTTTTCTAATAGTACACAGTGAAAAGGTAATTTGCTGATGTTTTAATATATCCAGTGAATTGAATTAAAGTCATTGGATGACCATCAAAAAATTTCATATTGACATGTAGGAGAAAGTTTTAGGTTAACGCTTCATGATTTTAAAATAATGTGAAAATCCAATACTTCTTTAAAACCTATTTAGTGAATCATGATTCTATTTAAGTTGCTTGAAAACACATTTCTAATTCTCTGGATATGAGGATATACATATTGGATTAAGTTTAGTTATATTTTTATGCTCAATTATAAATTTTAATAAATAGTTTTAGTAATTTAGCTGATAATGTATTATTATCTTCAAAATGATAATAAAAATTGTAACAATAATATCATAGTTAAATTTATATTATATTTACTTTAATAATATTAAAATATTATATATATTTTTACATTATATTTGGTTTAGTAATATTAAATCGGTTCTAATTTTAGTATATATATCTATATCATATAAGATAGAATGAATCTTCTATCTTTTAAGATAAATTTATTAGGACAATCAAAATCACTTATTTTGATAATTTTTGACAAAAATTGGCAAAAATTCAAAAATATTTATATATTATTTACAAAGTGATTGTATTTACTCTCACGCTGAAAGTTAGAGCGTTTAAAATCTTCATTATCCTTAATAAATAATAATATTATATTAATTTATTAATATATAATTACCATAAATTAAAAATATTCTATATTATGTTATCCAAAAATACTTTACATCATAATATTTTAAAAATAAATATAAATCCATGTATATAGTTTTATGTATATATATATGAATTTTTTCAAATTTATTTTATTTAATAAAATATATTTTATTAAAAAAAAATTTATCCTATATAAAAACTTTATAATATATCTATTTGCAAATATTTGTAAGATTATTAAGCCCGCAAGTGCGGGCAAATCACCTAGTTAAGTAATATAATAGATTAAAATTTCTTGTAAAAGTCTGTTTTTATATTTTTAACTAAAATTATTGTATATCATAAAATTCTGATTTGGAATTATATTAGTAAACTTAGGTTGATTTTGTTATAAGATAAACTTTGAAATGATCCTCCACTCCTTTACCAACTCAAGCACTATGATCATCTACTCATCAAGCACTATGATCATCTACTCATCAAGCACTATGATCATCTACTCATCAAGCACTATGATCATCTACTCATCAAGCACTATGATCATCTACTCATCAAGCACTATGATCATCTACTCATCAAGCACTATGATCATCTACTCATCAAGCACTATGATCATCTACTCATCAAGCACTATGATCATCTACTCATCAAGCACTATGATCATCTACTCATCAAGCACTATGATCATCTACTCATCAAGCACTATGATCATCTACTCATCAAGCACTATGATCATCTACTCATCAAGCACTATGATCATCTACTCATCAAGCACTATGATCATCTACTCATCAAGCACTATGATCATCTACTCATCAAGCACTATGATCATCTACTCATCAAGCACTATGATCATCTACTCATCAAGCACTATGATCATCTACTCATCAAGCACTATGATCA
>NC_027754.1:32096088-32103130 GCF_000695525.1 Brassica oleracea var. oleracea | reverse complement strand
CCCAAAAAAAAAAAAAAAAAAAAAAAAAGTTAGCTGCCTTTACACACAAGATTTTTGTGGCGGTAACATTGCGCAAGCCATTTGAGAAGCTCGGAATCTCACCACCATTCAAAAAGGAGGTAATGACTGTTTCATACAGATTTGAGGAGCTCCTGGAAAAGATTATTATGAAATATGAAGAGAAGGTGGAGGAGCAACGGCAAGGTAGTGAGATTATGGATGCATTGTTGGAAGCTTACCGAGACCAAAAGGCAGAGTATAAAATCACTAAGAATCATATCGAGGTGCTATTAGCGGTAAATGTCTATCCTTTGGTTGCATGTAATAACACTTCACTAGGTTAAGATCAACATTATGTAAGTAAACTATTTTTAAATAGTTTATTTATTTTGTGCTGATATCCATACTATGAAATAATAAATATATTGAATAATTAAAAAGCGAGCAAATATTATGCATATAATTAAACTGGAGTAAGCACGTAAAACAAAGTAAATAAATAAAAGCAATCATTTTATTTATTTTATATTGTATATAATTAAATTTTAATGACATATAATATATTTTAATATGAATATTTAATTGAAGTTTCCTAGTTCCTACTCATATGATTTTATTAACATTTGTATATTTGTTGTAACAAAAAATTTAAACCATTAATAATAAAATTTTCACTGTGAGATTTTTAATAATTTTAGTAATTTATAAAAAAAAAATTAAAGATTCAATGCAAATTTCAAAATTAAAATTCATGTCTCCCATACCTATTCAATGTAAATTTCAAAATTAACGTATTTATATATTTTTATATGGCATATAGTTTAATTTAAGTGATATTTAATATCTATATATAATCTAAATATATATTAAATGATACTTCATATTCATATTATTTTATGATCATTTGTATATTTTTATAACAAAAAAAGTAAAATTATTGTTCACAAAATTTTTATTGTAAGACTTTTAATAGTTTTAGTAATTTATATTCGTTTTAGAAAATTCAAAATATAATATATAAGAAAATATCTAATTTTTTATTCTATGCTTAATGTGATTGTTTAATTTTTAATAATATAAATTAAACAAAAAGGATGGAGGATACAAAAATTATTATCAAATCTTTATTATTCGAAATCATTAATTGTCAATAATAAAGGTAATTCTGTAGTTTTTATTTAAGAAAAAAATGAAGAATATTTTGGTATACATTACTAATCAATTTGATAGTTAATTTAACAAAAAAATATAATATATATTTAGATGGACCAACATGTTTTTCTAAGGATTATGAGAATCATCCCGATGATTACACATGGATACACTCAAAGTTGTAATGCTCCTCCATTAATATATAAAGGACAGAAAATCCAGATTAGGCTAGTGAATTTGTTTTTTTTTTTTTGCTTAGTTTAGTTTGGATTTTTTTCAGATTTTAAATAGATTCTAAATTGGACTGAATTTTGGTTCGATTCATTTTTGGCTCGCTTCGGTTTTGGTAAAAATACTATTGTGCATAATCTATACTATTATTTGAGAAGTGGTTTGACTTACTTGTCATGTTCTCCATGATTTTAGGATTTTTGTTTTTTTTGAACACAGGATATTTTGTTTATTTGTCATTTTTCAACAATTTTAGTTAATAATTTTCTTATTTGTCATATTTTAATTATTTTAATTGAATCATTAGTTTAAATAATCAGTCTATATTATTATTTAAAACTTAAAAATCATCATCTATATGAATATTTGATATTGTTTTATTTATTGTAAACTAAATGCATAATGTTTGACTTTGCCAGTTATATAATATTTGACGTTAAGTTTATATGGAAAATCTGCTTTAAACTATTACCAAAGTTTAACCATGCTAAGGGACATAATATAATGATACCTTTGATTTTGTATTGGTGGATGTTAGCGTCAGTAGATACATGTATATACACATATTTCTGTTCGTTGATGGACATAATGAAACTTTTGATTTTGCAATACGTATTGATGTTCTTTGACTATTTTAAAACCCTTGATTTTGCAATACGTATTGACATGTTCATTGACTTTTGAGGTTTAATAGTTAGTTATACTATTATATTATAAAGTTTTGAAATATTGATTGTTTTCTAATAGTACACAGTGAAAAGGTAATTTGCTGATGTTTTAATATATCCAGTGAATTGAATTAAAGTCATTGGATGACCATCAAAAAATTTCATATTGACATGTAGGAGAAAGTTTTAGGTTAACGCTTCATGATTTTAAAATAATGTGAAAATCCAATACTTCTTTAAAACCTATTTAGTGAATCATGATTCTATTTAAGTTGCTTGAAAACACATTTCTAATTCTCTGGATATGAGGATATACATATTGGATTAAGTTTAGTTATATTTTTATGCTCAATTATAAATTTTAATAAATAGTTTTAGTAATTTAGCTGATAATGTATTATTATCTTCAAAATGATAATAAAAATTGTAACAATAATATCATAGTTAAATTTATATTATATTTACTTTAATAATATTAAAATATTATATATATTTTTACATTATATTTGGTTTAGTAATATTAAATCGGTTCTAATTTTAGTATATATATCTATATCATATAAGATAGAATGAATCTTCTATCTTTTAAGATAAATTTATTAGGACAATCAAAATCACTTATTTTGATAATTTTTGACAAAAATTGGCAAAAATTCAAAAATATTTATATATTATTTACAAAGTGATTGTATTTACTCTCACGCTGAAAGTTAGAGCGTTTAAAATCTTCATTATCCTTAATAAATAATAATATTATATTAATTTATTAATATATAATTACCATAAATTAAAAATATTCTATATTATGTTATCCAAAAATACTTTACATCATAATATTTTAAAAATAAATATAAATCCATGTATATAGTTTTATGTATATATATATGAATTTTTTCAAATTTATTTTATTTAATAAAATATATTTTATTAAAAAAAAATTTATCCTATATAAAAACTTTATAATATATCTATTTGCAAATATTTGTAAGATTATTAAGCCCGCAAGTGCGGGCAAATCACCTAGTTAAGTAATATAATAGATTAAAATTTCTTGTAAAAGTCTGTTTTTATATTTTTAACTAAAATTATTGTATATCATAAAATTCTGATTTGGAATTATATTAGTAAACTTAGGTTGATTTTGTTATAAGATAAACTTTGAAATGATCCTCCACTCCTTTACCAACTCAAGCACTATGATCATCTACTCATCAAGCACTATGATCACCCACTCATTTACCAAATCAAGCACCATCTTTGATATTTTATGTATTGTTGCTCACTATAAATACCATCACTCATCTCACTCTTTTGTACACAATTACATCTTCTTCTTCTTCCTTATAATAAACTCTTTCTCTCATATTAAGTGTTATTTGCTTCCTACGGGTATTGAATTCTACTCTTATTTAAATTTCCCGATACTATAAATTATAAGTTATTTCATAACAGATTTGATTATATAGCACACCCGTAATCCATAAGAACACCATTATATTAGTAAGTATTTGAAACTGTAGGAGCTTTTCCTTGGAGCAGGTGACACCTCTACAAAAACAATACAGTGGACTGTGGACAATGGCAGAAATTATCAACAACCGTAAGATCCTTAAGAGACTGAGAGAAGAAATTGATTCAGTAGTAGGGACAAGATTGATACAAGAAACTGATCTACCAAAACTCCCTTACTTGCAAGCGATTATCAAGAATCTCTAACATTACACCCTCCAGCGCCTATATTTCCAAGGGAATTTGAACAAGGGTGTAAAGATAGGACGGTTCTACATACCCAAGGCCACGTTTCTTGTTATTAATGTTCATGCTGTGATGAGAGATCCTGATTCTTGGAAAGATCCTGATGAGTTTAAACCAGAGAGGTTTCTAAGGGAAGAAAAAGAGAGAAGATATTGAACTTTCTCCCTTTTGGTGCTGGAAGGAGAGGATGTCCTGGATCAAATCTTGGTTATATCTTAGTAGGAGCCGCGATTGGAGTGATGGTGCAATGTTTTGATTGGGTAATCGAAGGAGAGAAAGTCAACATGGAAGAGGCTTCTGGAAAAGCTTTCTGTCTTTGGCTCATCCTCTTAACTGCATTCCTCTTCCTCGTTTCCCATATCCTTTACTTTCCCCTTTGTAGATTATCAATTTGTGAATTCGAGTTTCACTATATTTCCAAACATATCTATTGCACTTGGTTTTGTTTTATCAACAACATACATTATGGCATTATCAGCACACTAGCACCTACCTGCTAGACAATTGAGAGTGTATTACTCGAAAGAAGCTGAGAAGAAATATGGAGGGAAGTGCGGAAGGATGACATGGCAAGAAGACTTGAAGAATAAATAATAGGAGCTTTACAAAAATAGATTCATTCGGTTATTGTAACATAATCATAGGCTTGTAGAGAGTGATCTCGCAAGATTGGCAGATTCGAGAGCTTGTTTTCGTTTCTGAGGATCAGATTTATTCGGAACTTTGGTTCTTGGTGAATTTGATATCGATTCTTCTTTGTTAATCAAATAAATCTGAAATTTGCTTAACACTACCACTAGTTAACACTATCAATATACTTTCAGTTAGTTTGGTGAGACGTGAATGGATTTGGACGAGTATAAAAGTGAAGTCAATAGATTTTAACTTCTTTTCTTGTAACTTCCTATAGTTCTTTATTAAAAAGAATATTTCATTACACTAAGACAACGAAGCATAATGAATTTAATTAGTATAGTGACTAATAACTCCGCTAGGCTCCAATGCCTTAGATTCGGGCGCAGGCTTCACGTCCTTGGATGGAGGAACCGGAGTTCCGGTGAGCTCCGCCGGCAGATCACCAGCAAGACCCTTGAGGTAAAAAGTGTAGAACAGTTTTGTCGGATACACAAGCTGTCGAAGCTTGACCTGTCCGTAAGTACCTTCGAATATTCCAGTGCCACCGGTGATGGCGAGGAACGAATCTTCGTACGTCAGGTACGGTCCTTGGACGGACAAGTGACCGTAGTCGCCGAAGTAGAAGCTGTAAGTGGCTTCGAACCGGTCACCTTTCTTCTCCGGGACGTGTGCGATCACGACGCAGAGACCAGCGGTGATTCCCACCCGCTTCTTGAGGTCGCCGGTGTAGAGTTTGTTGGTAAACGGGACGAGATCCCCGAGACCGAACGTTAGGCTAATGGCGTTTTTCAGGATTTTTGGGCTGTGTCGGTCTAGTTCGTTGAGCTCGTACACGCTCAGTTCTTGAATTCTACCTGAATTTTCAAGAACAAAGAAAATAAAAAACGAAAACTCAATTTGTGAACTTTGAGATCATGCTTAAAAATATATGAATGTCCTCAAAAGACAAAAAGAAAGGATCAATGAACTTACTTGGTCTGGAGTTTTCGATATGTCCATTCTGGGAGAGAGCTCGGGACAGAGTGAGGTTCTCGGGAGTGGAAGTTGAACGAGAGGAGAAACCCGAACCGTTGGATGAGATCCCAAGAGTCTTGAAGTGTTTAGAGAAACCGAGAAGAGAGTTACGATGAGATTGGTGGTTACAGGAGAGACTGTTGAGAGTTGTCGTGGAGATGGATTGGAGAGACATCGCATATATAAGAAGCCTTTTGATCAAAGAGACTTTAAGACGTTGTGATTTGGTTTATGTTTTAGTGAGTTTGAGTTCTACGAATGTCAATGGTGTGTGCATATGTATATACATATTTCGATGATGGATACTGATTGTGGTGATGACGTTAAACGTGCGTATAAAGTGGGTCTCTAACCAAAAGGGATATTGAGGAATTTGGATTTGGTTTCCATGGTCGGCACGTGGAAATGGTTGGTCAAAGTTTTTGGAATTTGGATGACTTATGGTCGGTCCCTGAGTTACATAAAGAAAAATACAAAAACGTGATATCTGTGAAGCTTAGAATTGCACGAGTCTAACTGCATTTCTTGGGCCAGATGTAAAGAAAATAAGACATTTGATTTAATGCTTAGAGAAATAGCTTAAGTAACTATTTATTAGGAATTGTTTTGTCTCTTTGGAAGGTTTGGACGGATAATGAAACAAATAGATTGGACGGATCATCAAACAGTGAAGAACAAACGGATTGGACGAATTTAACAGTCAACAAATTAAAAAAAAATAAGAATGCAACTTTTAATATCCCCTATACATTAATTGAGGATCTTTTATATAGTTATAACCTTAATTTTATAAAAATTAAAAAAAAAACATCATCCTATGTGACAATTCTACGTGACAGTTCTGTATGTCATCTACATGTTATTTAGAAGAATTCTAGAGCATTTTATATAAACTATAGTTTAAAAATATAATGTTGGTCGAACCTCATTTCCTAAAACTTAATCTGTAAAACTAAAGATACATCTTCTAAAATATTGCTACTACTAGCCACATGAGACATCTTCTAAAATCTTCAACCGAAGCCAATATGACAGAGTTGTTTTAGCTCACATAATTGAACCTAAAATCTTGCTACTATACGCTCAATGACATGTTTGCTCCTCATGAATCACATGCTAACAATTCTAATGAGTGCACTCATACAGTACACATTAGAAAGAGAAGTAAGTCATGTATTATCAATACTATTAAAAAAGAAGAAGTCCTAAAAAATCTACCTATGAAAGTTGTTTGGACTCTTTCTTCAGACTTAAATATTTTTTTGGTCTTACCTTATATATTTGTAACAAGTAACAATAAGTTAGTCAATAACATTATACCATATATTTGCCGATTTCTACTCCTTCCCTTTTTTGAGTTATCATATAATTGATCAAATATTTCTCTAAGATTACTTTAGTCAATTTGCCAATGTATTATACAAAATGGTTTGGTCGACTAAAACACGAAAAAAAATAATAATTGTATCAGCTCTCCAATAAATTATTATGTCACCCGTCATTTTAACAGCTTAAGTAATGTATTTACAGTTGAGAAAATGCATACATATAATCACATTGTTATCACATTTTGATTCATTATATAA
>NC_027754.1:32093157-32096037 GCF_000695525.1 Brassica oleracea var. oleracea | reverse complement strand
TACTTTGTTTTCTAAACGATGATAAAACTCTAAAAAAATTTAGCAAAAAATAAAAACTCAAAAAAGAAATTGAGATCAACAGAGATGATTTGGATGAACTGTAAAAAAGCTCATGTTGGTATGATATGGAACAAATCGTAACAGACCATTTAACTACAATAATTTAATATAAAGCTTAAAATCTACTATTACCTAATTGATCAATTAATTTCTTATAATTTTCAGATGATTGAATATTTGAATTTAATTGATATCTTTTGATATGATTTGGATTTTATTTAAACTAAGATTACTGGATCTTACCAAATATCTAACAACTTTGGTAAAACGTAACTTTAATAATATACTTGCATGATCTCATTATTTTTCAAGATACTGAAGCATAAAATATATGTGAAATATAGTCTCATATTCATTATAAATGAAATAGATCAAAATATCCACATATAAACTTCAAACTACCACAAATTTTCTAAAGATTTGCCACAGTTTAGTATAAAATTTAAAGAAGTTATTGTATCATCAAAATCAAACAGGCTTGGACATTTTACCCGGACCCGAAAATCCGAGCCGGAACCGATTCGAAAATATTCGATCTGAAATCAAACCGAAAATTTAAAGTATTTATTGGATCAAAAAAATTTCTATCCGAAAGAACCTGAACCAAAAAAAACCCGAATAGACTCGACCTGATAAAAACCAACTAATACCTGACTTAAAAACATAAATATTCAAAACTAAGATTTTTTGTGTTCTATTTTCTATATTTATTTTATGATTTAGTTAAAATATCTTTTTACAAACAATTTTTGTTATTATTTTGTAACATTTTCAAGTAATATGAAGCTTAAAATGTAAAATCTAGAGTTTAAAAACATCTTATTTTAATTATTAATTGTTTATTTTAAGTTATTTTGTAAAATTTTAAATATATATAACAAATTTCGACTAAATTTTACAAGGTTTGGGTATATCATGTACTTTTAAGATCTGAAAATACATGAATTCAATCTGGATCCGAAAATTAAGAGTATTGTACATGTATTTTAATTATAGACCAGAAACAACCCAGACCTGAGAAAAACAGACCCGAATCCAAGAAGAACCGACCCAAACCGAAATTTTTTTTACGAATACCTATTGGATCTAAATATCTAGGATCCGAAGGACCCAGACCCGAAATTTTTTGGACCAAACCCAACCCAAAGACCCAAACGTCCAGGCCTAAGTGTATGAATGAGCATTCGGGTACCCATTTGGATACGAGTCAGTACTTTAGAGTATCAGAGTTTTGAGTTTTTGGGTAGGGTTCGAGTCGGTCCTCCCATATACGGATATGTTCGGTTCTGATGTATATGAACCTGGAAATAACCAAATAACCAATGTATCTGAAACATGTTTGTCATGTTTGTAATACTTGAACCGGCCTAATTTTAAAATATAACTAATATATATTTACATTCTGAATATCGTAGAATACTCATTTGGTTTTCGGTTTAGGCCGGCAATTTTTTTTCTTTTTAAATCTGAATTCTTCGAGTCCTCGACATTTGGATCCAATTAGGTATTTGAAATATTTCCGGTTATGGTTCAGTTTGGTTCCTTTTGGAATCGAGTCAGTTCGAGTCCATAATTCAAATAACCCTAAAATACATGTAATTTGGGTACGTAATAGTCTAGTTCAGTTCAGATATTTAGGAGCAAAAAAAATTATAGTACCCGAAAAGCCGAAAGACGAAAAATACCTAAAATACTAATTCATATCTAACTTTATTTATAACCCAAACAAAATCCCCGCTTTCGGAGCGCGGATCAAAATCTAGTATTAGGTTATTAATTGAGCCAAAATTTATTTATACGTACAACGTTAGAATTATTTCATGTGTTGTTATATATGTATAAGACATAACCGGATTTAATATATTCATGTGACCAAATTAGTTTTAGTTTTGGAATGAAATATATGAATTTGGCTTTGCAATCGTAATTGGAGTATTAAATTGTGTTTAAATTGAAACTTTCCCCAATATAGGATTAATGCATATAGTTATTATAGTCTTTATTTTCTATATATATTGAGAAATCAAATATGGTAGTTTACTAATGGAAAACTTTGTTTGCACGGCAATTCAAGATCGATAACACAGATTACAAATATGCAAAAGCAAGTTTGGCCAAATGAATCAATTAAAATTAAATCTCTTGCTTAAATAAGGCTAATATTTGATGTCAAAAAGAAAAGAAAATAAGGCTAATATTAATGCGTAAATTGATTATGTTGGTATCATAATTTCGTGAAATTGACAATCATATATTCACGTATTAATTAGCTAAATATTTGTAATTATTCTTGGTTTGACACCTACATTATATATAAGAGGAGTCATAAGACCCACATACTCAATCCCCTATATATTATTTGAAAATCATTACAACTTCTTTTTTGTAGCCACATGTCATCACTAGAATGATTCTTAGAATCATTAGAGAAATATGTTGGTTCATCTAATTATATAATAAGTTTTTTAATAAACTAAAAATAAATTCATCATTAATGTACTTTATTATTTCCTTAAATAAAATTTACGGAATTGTCTAATGTGACTAAAGTATATATGAGAATTAATGATTTTGAATAATAAAGATTTGATAAAAAAAATAGTGTATCTTCTATCATATTTGTTTAATTTTAAACTATTAAATAAATTAAACAACCATAATAACCATATAATAAAAATTTAGATTTTTATGTATATGTTATATTTTGAATTTTTACAAACGGCTATAAATTACTAAAACTGTTAAAAGTCTCACATTCAAATTTTATGATCTATGGTTTAAAATTTTTGTTATGACAAAATACAAATGATTACAAAAATT
>NC_027754.1:32074572-32093082 GCF_000695525.1 Brassica oleracea var. oleracea | reverse complement strand
TTTTTTTAAAAAATTATAAATTACTAAAACTATTAGTCCCACAATGAAAATTTTGTTATCAGTAATTTAAATTTTTTTATATAAAAGATACAAATGATCAAAAAAACTATATGAGTAGAAATATCATTTAATAGACATTAATATTAAAAATATACTAAAATATATTATCTATGTCAATATCATTTAAATTTAATAACATAACCTATCAAATATAAAAAAAAATATTTTTTGGATTAATAAAATTGATTTATATGTTTGCACCAATTTAATTATATATTTAATAGTTACTGACTTTTAATTATTTAATATATATTTATTATTTCATAATATGTAAAAATATTTAATACATAAAATAATTTATATATATATAATGTGCTTGCGCGAGTCTTAACCTAGTTACTCATATACTCGCTCCAGATAAAAAGACTCTTACTCTCTAAGAGATCAAGATTGACGATGACTGTGATATATCTCAAACTGGGTTGGGTTTAATTGCAGGTTGGGTTTGGGTTGGGTTTGGTTTGGTTTATTTGGGTCTAAGAAAACTTAAACCAAAGTCAACCCATATTAATTTGGTTTGGTTTTAGTTTCGTTTGGTTTGGTTTGTGTTTAGTTCGGTTTAATTTGAACCCATATTAATTTGGTTTGAGTTTGGTTTGGTTTGGTTTTAGTTTCGTTTGGTTTGTGTTTGGTTTGGTTTGTGTTTAGTTCGGTTTAATTTGATTTTATTTGCGTTTGCTCAATTCAATTGTGTTGATTTTCTAATTTTATCATACTTCAGTTACAAAAATCTAATTTATAAAAACATAAAAATCATCATTTGACACTAAATCATTATTTTCTTCATATTTAAATGTAAATCCAAATATCACAATAAAAATATAGAAAATGTGATACGTTTATTTTATGTTATCATCTTCAAACCAAATATAAATATCATAGGAAACGTTTCGGTTTTGATCTTAATGTATGAGATTCATATTCTTTTATTTTATTTAGTTGTATTTATTCTATTCATTTAGAAGTAAAATGTATAAATTATATTTAATTGCTTAGGTTAAAAAAAATAAATATATAAAACCTTAGTATTATTAGTATATTTAATTAATCTAATAAAAAAACACTTCGGCTTTTTGATTTGGTTCGGTTTAAAAACAAACCAAACCATTCGGGTTGCAAAAATAGTGAACCAAATGGTTTAGACATTTAATTTGGTTTGGTTTAGATCGGTTTGGGTTCAGATGGGTCGGTTTGGATCGGTTCGTTTTTTTCCCCCACCCCTATATCTCATTTCTGATGTGAAGTCATTCAAATCCATGTGAAAGATTAAAGTCAAATTATTTTGTTCTCTATTATTTTCTACTAAAGATTAATAGTTTTGTATTAACATTCTTTAATCTCACATGTTCATTAAAATCAAGTGTTGCCTATGTAGTTCAAAGCTCTAGACTTACAAGACTTATGGAAATCTAATAATGGTAATGTAGTACTATATATGTGTTTTGAAGTTTTGGCATATTGAATGAGGAGAAGGTAATTTACACAAATTATTTTATAGTATGGGTATCTGAATCTCCTTACAATACAACACCTTATAAATCCACTTTTTCAATTCAGGATTCCAATCACCACATATTGAAGACAGAGAAAAAATAAAATACTGATTGAGAGGTATATCGGAATTTTTTTTTAATTCAGGATTCCAATCACCACAAGATTTGAAGAAACATTTCGGATTTTTTAATCCGAAAAACTCTTTGTAGTTTGATTTTAGAGTTTATGCCTTATAGTTCTTTATATTATTTGTACATATAGTTTCAGTAAGTTTTAAGAAACAAATTATTTACTTTTAAAATCAAGTATGCTTTGAAGGAGTTTCTAAGTAACTACAAAACTACTGACGAAATCTGATGCCAACATTTAAATCGGCAACCATCCATGTATTTGAAACATAAAGAGGCATGACCACATTCTTGAGGGAAGCTCTATGCCCAGACGTCATGTTCCAGTAGAATACATACATTGTGAACGCTATTGTGTAAATCTCTTACTCATAAGTCATAACTATAATGAAAAACAAACAACAATAATTGGATGACTAACTTAATCGTTCCTTTAAAATATCAGTTGTTATATTCAATGGTTTGTATATTACATAGGGTACCTTTTTCTATAATTATAAGATACAACCTATGAATAAAAAATGCATAAATAAATTAAAGTATTTTTATAGTTCTTTATTAAAAAGAACACTTTAATTTATTTATGCATTTTTTATTCATAGGTTGTATCTTATAATTATAGAAAAAGGTATCCTATGTAATATACAAACCATTGAATATAAAAACTGATATTTTAAAGGAACGATTAAGTTAGTCATCCAAAAGAGTGAATTTGTTATTCATAGGTTGTATCTTATAATAGCTAGGCACTCTACACTTAGATTTAAACCAATGGTTGGTTCAGTGAGAACCTGAATTGGATTAGTATGAGTATGAGAGTGAATTTGTAACTGCCTATAGTTCTTTATTAAAAAGAATATTTCATTACACTAAGACACAAGAAGCATAATGAATTTAATTAGTATAGTGACTAATAACTCCGCTAGGCTCCAATGTCTTAGCTTCCGGCGCAGGCTTCACGTCCTTGGATGGAGAAACCGGAGTCCCAGTGAGCTCCGCCGGCAAATCACCAGCAAGACCCTTGAGGTAAAAAGTGTAGAACAGTTTTGTCGGATACACAAGCTGTTGAAGCTTGACCTGTCCGTAAGCACCTTCGAATATTCCAGTGCCACCGGTGATGGCGAGGAACGAATCTTCGTACGTCATGTACGGTCCTTGTACGGACAAGTGACCGTAGTCGCCGAAGTAGAAGCTGTAAGTGGCTTCGAACCGGTCACCTTTCTTCTCCGGGACGTGTGCGATCACGACGCAGAGACCGGCGGTGATTCCCACGCGCTTCTTGAGGTCGCCGGTGTAGAGTTTGTTGGTGAACGGGACGAGATCTCCGAGACCGAACGTTAGGCTAATGACGTTTTTCAGGATTTTTGGGCTGTGTCGGTCTAGTTCGTTGAGCTCGTACACGCTCAGTTCTTGAATTCTACCTGAATTTTCAAGAACAAAGAAAATAAAAACGAGAACACAATTTGTGAATTTGAGATAAAAAATATATGAAATGTCCTCAAAAGACAAAAAGAAAGGATCAATGAACTTACTTGGTCTGGAATTTTCGATATGTCCGTTCTGGGAGAAAGCTCGGGACAGAGTGAGGTTCTCGGGAGTGGAAATTGAACGAGAGGAGAAACCCGAACCGTTGGATGAGATCCCAAGAGTCTTGAAGTGTTTAGAGAAACCGAGAAGAGAGTTACGATGAGATTTGTGGTTACAGGAGAGATTGTTGAGAGTTGTCGTGGAGATGGATTGGAGAGACATCGCATAAGAAGCCATTTGATCAAAGAGACTTGACGTTGTGATTTGGTTGAAAAGCTTTGGTTTATGTTTTAGTGAGTTTGAGTTCTACGAATGTATTGGGCTTAAGGCCGCTAAAAGAAGTAAACTTGGTCAGCTGTTTGAAGCTTGTGTGGCGTCTAACTTCACAGCAATCCTCATTATGGGTTCAGTGGGCCCGGGACAATATATTCCAGACTGGAAATTTCTGGACTGTGAAGGATAACACTTCTTTGGGATCTTGGATGTGGCGAAAATTGTTGAAGTATAGAGACAAAGCAAAGGCTTTTCACCGGATGAATGTGCAGAATGGACTATCAACATCATTTTGGTATGACACTTGGACAGACATGGGACGTTTGATCGATTTGGTGGGAACAAGGGGATGCATTGAGATGGGTATTAGAGCCACAGCTACAGTAGCGTCTGCGATAGCACGACGCAAACGAACTCACCGGGTTGATCTCTATAACTTGTTTGAGGAGGCTTTGGAGAATCAAAGACACAAAATGTCAGATAGAGCAGATGTCCCCTTATGGCAATACAGTGAAGACAGTCATCGGCAGGTTTTCAATACAAAAAGAACCTGGAACCTCATTCGGCAAGTCCACCCTGAGGTCCAATGGCATTCCGGGATTTGGTTTCAACATGCGATCCCAAAATATGCTTTTTGCACTTGGTTAGCTACTCACAATAGACTAACTACAGGTGATCGTATGGCTGCTTGGAACAGTGGCATTAACCCTCTATGCATCTTCTGCAATCAAGCGATAGAAACTCGTGATCACATTTTCTTCAACTGTGCGTTCTCTGCGGAAGTGTGGTCCCTCTTAATGAAAGGGCTTCTACGTTCTTCCTTCACTACGGAATGGGGTGCACTACTCCAACTAACAATGGACACAACACTGGATATGAAGTCCAGACTTTTGTTGCGGACTACTCTGCAAGCCTCGGTTCATTCGGTATGGAGGGAGAGAAATGATCGACGTCATGGGGCCACGCCTATGAATCCCACCTTGTTAGTTAAGATGATTGACAGGCAAATTCGTAACTGGTGTCTGACAGTAACAGCTACGGGCCACAACAAGTACGAAGCTTTGTTGCAATGCTGGTTTGCTTCAAGGGAGTAAGCTATGGTTTTCAATCATTTTGATCTTTCTGAGTTTTCATGTAAGAGTCAGTAAGATCTAAACAGTCACACTTGATGTACAAAAGTTAGTTTTCTTTGAATAAATTTTACAAAAATTCAAAAAAAAAAATTCAAAAAAAAAATAAAATAAAAAATGGTGTGTGCATATATATACATATTGTGATGATGAATAGTGATTATTGTGATAAGTTAAACGTGCGTATAAAGTGGATTCCATGGTCGGCACGTGTGTGTGTGAATTTGAATTTGCGTTATTGGGGCAGACTGAAGAATTTGCATTTGGTTTCCATGGTCGGCACGTGGAAATGGTTGGTCCATTGTTTTTGGAACTTGGATGACTTATGGTCGGTCTCTACTAACTACAATCTTGGGCCAGACGTAAAGAAAATAAGACATTTGATTTTAAATGCTTAGAGAAATAGCTTAGGGAACTACTTATTACTTATTAGGAATGGTTTTGTCGCTTTGGAAGGTTTGGACGGATAATGAAACAAATAGATAGGTCAGAATAATTGTGGTTAGGTTAATACGAAACAAATGGATTGGACGGATCAAACAGTGCAGAATAAACGGATTGGACGAATTGTACCATCAATAAACAAAACAAAAATATGAATGGAACTTATGATAATAATATTTTTCATCACCTGATAAAAATTTAACTAAATGAGAATTTCGTTTTAAAATTACACTTAAACCGCCATACTTTGGATCAAAAATAGCTCATAAAACATGAGACCCAAAAAAAAAACACAACGCAAATGAGGAACATATGGTTTATCCCCTCCGCACCGTACTTATTCCGGTACATCTCTCAAAGCCAATGATTATGTATATAGCCTGTTCTTTAAATATTTAGTTTATTATTTATTGACCACAAAATTCCACTTTATAACACAAATGCTACTAGGTCTTTTCTGCACAATGACACTGATGTAACAACCGCAATGTGCCTACGATTCGTATGATTTAGAAGATGAAGTCGTAGTACACCAAAGAAACAATCTAACAGATTCTTGAATGGTTAATTTAACTAATGCTACACTTCCTAACACAGAGACATGAAACGTCAATGATTTAGTTCTTGAACATTGTGTATATAATAGTTCATGATGTGGTAAGAATTTCTGCACCAGATTCGGTGATTAGAATCGTATGTTCAAACTGTGCAGACGGACCACCATCTGCTGTCAAAATTGTCCATTTGTCCGGCCATGTTACAAACTCGGTGGTTCCAATGGTGAGAATTGGTTCTGCAAGACTCAACGTTATAAAAGAGTATATAATGAACTCATTCAAGTTGTATAAGAGAATGATCACTCACCAAGCGTGAACGTTTGACCTTCAATCATATAGCCAATTTCAAAATCATCTGCGATAAAAAAAAATATACATTTTCTTCAGTGAAACTCCACCGTTAAGAAGACTTCTTGAAGAAGCCCTTTTGGTGTTACTTACAGTTTTTATGGAGATATATAAGAGGCTCCGAATGTAATACAGTTCCTACACCATGCCCTATAAAGCGCTCCATGTTATAGCCATGCTTTTCAGCATGCTCACTGTTGAAAACTGGAAGATTACTGAAACTGCGTATTGAAACATGGATAGTACTACTATTACACTACCTGATGATCTTCCCAATTTCCTTGAAGCTTGCTCCATCTCTGCAAACCGATATACCCTTCTCCAAGCATTGTTCTGTGACTTTCACAAGTTGTATAAGACTCTCATCGACATCTCCACAGAGGAAAGTCTTTGACGTATCTCCATGATATCCCTGATTAAAAAAGTGCTACTTACACAAGTATAAACTTGATTGAATATTAGCCAAAGAAAAGAAGCATGAAGACTTACATCCAAGTAGACTGCGACATCAATGTTTATAATATCTCCATCCTGAAAATAAAACAAGGGTTTGATTGGTGATATACTACTATGAGAGAATTATATTTATTCTTTCGAAAGCAAGTTTCATACACTACAAACCTGTAGCTGACGAGAGTCTGGTACGCCATGAAACATGCATTCATTCACTGATGTACAAACACTTTTAGGAAACCCTCCATATCCGAGAGGTGAAGGGTAAGCACCAAACTCAATAACCATCTTGTGCACTGCTTTGTCGATCTCATCTGTGGTAACAAATGGCTGCAAGCATCATCATCAAAAACGTAAAGACTCACATTTAGCCAGAGACCCACAAGAAAAGAGCTGATCTTTACTTACTCTAACTAAAGTTCCTGCGTAGTTTAACACACGAGCAGCGAGCTCGCACGCTGCTTTCATTTTAACGATGCCTTTGGAGTCAGGAAACTGATGTTCACTTGATATCTTTGGCGGTACGGTAGATTCAAGGTATGGAGGTTTTGGTATGTGATCAGGAACAGGGAGACGAGGGGAGACTCTTCCACATACTAGAGGTGGGTTTCTTTTGACTTGTAATGTGTTTTGAAGTTCTTGAATTCTTGAAAACACACATCAAATTGAAATATAAATGTAGCGAAAAAATATATTATTATCATTATTGTAAGTTTATAAACCAATGTTTTCGTACATTCAAATAATAATAATAGTGAATACCTGCTTATTCTAGGAGAGAATGATGACTTCTTCTTCTTCTTGCCTGCGACAAAAGAAGAAGAAACATCAAACTTAATACACATAATTCAATTTTCTTGAAACAAACAACGGAAGTGGAGAGCAACAGTAACGGCAAACCTGACAGCAGGAGAGAGGATAAGTTGGCCGGAGCTCCGGCGAAGTATATCGGCGGCGTTAACTGACCGCCGTTAAATAAAGAATGGGATTGAGAAATTCCGAACGACATTTTCGCTGGCGAACATTCTAAAAAACCAAAAAGGTATAAATTATAACTTAGAAAAGACGATTTTAATGGGTCTTAAACAAAAAGGCCCATTTTAATTACGAGCTAGACCCACACAGAAATACATAGATGATTTGATATCAAAATGTCAAGACATTTCAGAACTATTATGATTCATTTGAAAGTTGAACAAAAAATTGCTATCCACGCATATAATTCATATTAGAATAAAATTAAATATACAAAAAGAATATAATGATCCATTAATAATATTATTGTGTATTTTCTGTTTCATATATACTTGTCAAAATTGTTTTTCACGTGTTTAAACTTTTTTGCTGGAAAAGTTTCTGCCAACTTTAACTTTGTGACCACTTAAATAATAAAGGTTCCAATAGTAAATCATGTCGGCAACAAGTAGTTAAAAACGTTTTTTTCCCAGGAAATTACAGAAAAACAGACCAAAGAGAAAGAGTTGCTAAATTGTAGTTACAAGGCGTTGCTTTTTATTACACCTTAAAGACAGCATCTCCGTTTCTTCCTTCATTACGAGATCGTTTTGAGACTTCAAAGAAGTAATGTCAACGCCGAATAATCTCACAACCACCCGACCCGTATCCTGATCCGACTCGCATTTCGATTTCCACCCAATATACAACTGCTGATCTTGACCGTTGGATCTTTTAAAACTGATCAAATCACCGGCACACAATCTCTTCTCTTTAACGAACCTGCTCCAACCTTTAGTCAACACATAGCTTTGACTACTGTTCCAATACGAGTAACGGAACCTCCACACTTTTCCGTTAACGTCCTCGAAATTTAACAGCGTCAATCTCACGGAGACGTCTCCTGACAACGGTAACGGAAAATGTTTCTCCGCTTGGTGTTTCGGTATCACTAAACGGTTTAGTTTCCCGACGTCACTTGGCGTTACCGCTTTCTCAAACAGAGTCTCCGCCGTTTTAAACCCCGTTGCTATCCTAACGGCAGCAAACGCCGTCTCCTTCGTGTTTCCCTTACCGTGTAGGTTACGTTTCATCTGCTCTAACTCCTCTCTGTAAGTGTGTTTCCTCAACATGTCAACGATCTCAGCTTTCGAATGTGCGTTCAAGAACTCGATTTCGTCTCCGTTATCTAACGTCGTGTCAGCCTTGAAATTCGTGACGGCGTCACGGCCGCGGAAACGGTGAGCTGCGACGTCGTAAGCACGTGCAGCTTCGTCTTCTTCGTTGAAAGTGCCGAGCCACACTCGCTGGTGCTTCTCGTAAATCTGAGCTCCCCATCTTCCGTTTGGCTGAGGAACGACGCCTTTGAATCTTGACGACGGGAGCTTTCTTGATTCGGCTTCGACGCCGTTCTCAGAATCCAAAACCACGCTTGATCCGCTTCCCATTCTATACAGACTCGCCGGAGATGACGACTTTCTTGCCGTCGCCGGAGGAATCTTCGCCGGAGTATGAACCGAATCTGTACTTGTTGAGCTCTCGTCAACACTACTTGCTGCGTCCATTTGTTTTCTTTCTTTTAAAATTTGATTAAGAAATGTAAGAATCCACAAGAATATTGTGAAATTTGAGAATGGAGAGAGATTGATAACGTGTATGAAATTGAAATGTATGTGTGAATGAGTGTGAATATAACGTGTATATATAGAGAGACATGAGGGAAATAAGAAAACATCAAGTGCATGTATGTATTAATATTCTTTTTTTTTCAAAAATGTGTAATAATATGGGTTTATGTGTGTATATGTTGTGGGTCAACTTAAATTCACAAGAAGGTTCTGCAAATGATATAGAAAATAACAAAAAGTGTTATATATATATATGTGCAAATTAAAAACTTTATAAAATAATAAGGCACTATTTTTTCCAACCATACAACACATCAAGCTTTTCAAAATTCACATTTCCAAAACTGGCTTTGCTAGATGATGCATGTATCACAAACACAACTTAATAATCTTCTATTAATTTGAAAAATATTTTTGTTTTTGCGTTATATAATTATTCAGCATAATTTTGCTGCCAATAAAAAACTGTTTCGCTATTTAATTGCTATGCTATTTTTGCATTCCATATTTACTTTGACGTACCAAATATCTCCAAGGTTTGCTATGTCAGATTTGCTTTTTTCAACCTGGCAATTAAGCTATCTTAAGTTGGCTATCACTTTTCAAAAATACAATAAATCAAAAATATTCTAACATTAGATTTAGGATTTATTGATTATTGTTAAGTATTTTAGTATTTAGAAAGTGAGAATTGAGTTTATAAACTTGTATAAATATGTTATAAATTATTTTTAATATTTATAAGAGTTAATTTAATTTTTAATTACAAATTTAAAATATTTGTGAAAATGGTTATCTTTGAAGAATACATTTGAAAATGTTCAAATTTATCCTAATTTCGAATAAATATCATAGAGAAAGGAAATATAATTTTTTATCTCAATCGTCTCTCTCCCTCCCCCCCCTACTCATCCTTAACATAGCGCTGCGGCCTTACTCTCTCCGTTTCCGGCGGTCGACGGGCTCTATTTAACTGTCGACCTCCCACCCTTTCATCCGCTTCATAAGCTTCAGTCTCTCCTCTGTCCCCTCTGCTTCCGTATCCTCCTCTGGATCTCTGCTCTGTCGGAACTAACCAGATGGTTTAGGGTGTTCTAACCCTCTCTGGAGAGCAGGCGAGGCGAGGCGGAAGGGGAGATCTAGAGCGTGACTGCCTCTCCTCTTCTCCAACTCCGCCTTATTTTTCTATTGCACTCATCCCTCGGCGATTAAAGGTTTTGTAGAGCCTCTCCTCGAAGACTCCATCTTTCGGTGTGTGGCGGAGCTGAGACACTCCGCTGAGGGCCTCTGCCATTATCAAGCTCTCCTACAATTTTCCAAGGTGTTTCATCAGTCGTCGGCTGCCTTATCTGCTTTTATTTGGTGCGTTCGGGTTTGGGGACTTAACTGGTGACTGAAGCAGAGTCATCAGAGGTTTTCATCCGCTTCACCATGTTTCTGTAGACCCTCGTGAGTCCGTTGTGCTTCAAAGGCCATAAAGGGATCCACGTCTGGTTGTGTCTGCCTCTCCCGCTCCTTTACTCCAGCTATTCTCCAAGTTCCTCTTCTGTGTGGAGTGGCCGGATTCAGCCGCAAACCGATGGCCTGCTTAACTAGCTTTGTTTTTTCTAGAACTCGTTAGACTTTGTTAAGTTTGTAAGTGTGTTTTACTTTTTTTGCATACTTAGCGCCAATCGTGCTTTCAAAGCAGAATGGGATCCAAGGTAAAACTTGCATCAATTGTTCATTTTCATAGATGATATTCATATTCTTAGCAAAAAAAAACAAAAAATTGAAAGATATTAACAAAAAATTATATGAATATGTTGTGGGCTGCGTGGGAAATGGGACCAACAAGTGGGCTCGGATGGATAAAAGAGGTTCACATGAGAAATTGAATATTGCGTTAGTAAAGTTCATTCCCCCTGGTGATTTTGATATGCTTATTTACAAGTTCGGTGTTCAAAAGAAATCAGTTATTATAGGCCATGTTAGTTTACGTGTCGCGCGACCTGCGACTTGCGACTAAGATTACGTTTGTTTACGTGTCGCGCGACCTGCGACTTGCGACCTGCGACTAAACCTGCGACCTGCGACTAAAACTATGTTCGTTTACGTGTCGCGCGACCTGCGATCTGCGACCTGCGACCAGTCGCGCGATCAAAATTTTCTTAATTTTTAGTCGCTGTTTTTTCGGGCAACTTGAATGGAAACCCGCGACTGGTCGCGCGATCAGTCGCGCGACATCAAAACGAACAACAACCTGCGACTTGCGACATACGACCAATCGCAGGTCGCATGTTACGCGACAGCAAAACGAACAACAACCTGCGAACTGCGATCAGTCGCATGTCGCAGGTCGCGCGACACGTAAACGAACATGGCCATAATCATATAACTAGTAGGATTCACTGTTACGGTTTTATTTCTTTCTCACTGATACTTAAATATGTTTCTTTTTAAATCTCACTGAGTGTTACATGCATGGGGAATCTTTTGCAAGCATGAATCATCCATGTATATAAATGCGATAGGCAATGCTTATCTTTATTCCATTCTTCGTATATTTCTTAAGCATCTATGTTCCGTATTATTTTCTTCTACTAGTATGGGAGCATGCGTATGATGTGTGTAAATGGATGGGATCGTAATATAAAAAAATAAAGTGAGCGAAGAGAGATTTGTGAGTTGTGATTACTTATATTTGTCGTTAAACATGAATACAATTAGACATTAAGGGTTTGTGATTTTTGTAAGCTATAACCTGATTTGTGTCCATAAGATATATATACACAAAATTACATAGATGTAAATAGTTCATATATTTTATGATACTGGCCAATAGTCATATGTAGAATAATGAGATGATTAGTTTATATAAAATAAGTTGCCTGTAATTGTCAACTTAAAAATTTAAGCTGCTTATATTATTTAACTAGCGATTTGATTGGTTTTGTTGATTTCTCTTTTTTTGGTCAAACTCCACTTATCATTAACGGTTAAAAAGCTTAAACATAATCTTCAATCTCAAAGAGATTGTTTGCAAACTGAAACAGAGCATTCTTCGAAAGCCTATCGGCTTGTTCGTTACAAACACGAGAGATAAACTTAAAAGAGATAGAGGTGAAAGAGTTTATCAACACGTTAATGTCATGGAGAATCCCTCGGAATGCGATCACAGACTTGTTTTATGTGATCGTATCAATGAGACATTTAGAATCTGAACAACAGATTATCTCTTTGAGACCAGCGGAGACAGCATTCGACAAGCCTTCTTTCATCGCTAACGCTTCTGCTACTAGAGCTGAAGCTATATAGCGTCGAGCATCGGTTCCGTAGAATATTTCATTGCCTGCTGAGTCTGTACAAACCCAACTCAGCCACCTGCAGAGGAAGTTCCATTCCAAGTACCATCAGAGTAAACAAAGCTCACTTTTGTTGGAGCCTGAGGTAGAGTGTTCTGATTGATTTTGTCGATATCACCTGTTTGTGGATGGTAAGAATTATTAGTATGCTTTGTATCACTTCGTACCGCTATAGATTAAAATCTTATTCTAGCTAGTGTTTACAAATTGCGTAAGGTTACAGTTGAATAAATGATTTATAAATTAAGATATTATAGCTACATAAATATTATATTTTAATATATATTCATTGAACAATATCATACTTTATATTATAAGAACGTTCAACCAAAAATATTTGCTATAATTTTTTTTGAACATTAATATATATTTATAATATAAACAAATCATCTGATTTTTTTTAACATTCATTGAACAATATCATATTTTATATTATCCCATCGATTCGCTGGTACATTTGGAAGGCGAAGAACGACGAACTCTTTAATGAAAAAGTCGTATCTCCGATTAACACTCTCCAATACGCATCCTTCGAGTCAGAATGTTGGAGGAAAGCTAGTGAAAATGAGAAAGAAAACGAAGATCACGACGATCCTCCTCCTACTACGGAGGATTTTCCAGTGCTTCCTTGGATACCCTGAATCCCTATGCGTCATGTATCAGTAATGGCAATGTCAATGGTTTAGAGTAGAGTTTTAAGGATCAAATGGGTTCTGAGTACTTTGGGCTGCAGCATGCAGTAGGAGCCTCTCAAATCTGTATACTGAGATGGAAGGTTTACTTTGAGCAATCTCATATATGAGAAACATGAGGATAACCTCGGTACGATTCGAGATAGACTCCTCGGACCTAGTGGACATGACTACTAACCCGATGGAATGGCCTAAATTCGCGATAGAGATTTAGATGTAACATAAATTACATGAGGACTTCGAGGATGTGAGTCTGTCTCATATTCCTCGGGGTAGGAATGGTCGGGCGAACGCACTAGCAAAGGAACCAAGGAACATAGGCTATATTTTCTTCCATATAGATCAGATCTGGTTAGACAAAGATGCTCACTGAAAGATCGGCTCGTCTGCCACCACTTAATCTAGATTAGATGGACAGCTGACAAAAGAAAAAAAATTCTCCATAAAATAAGTATTTTTATAATTATAATAATATTTTAATGTTTTATAATTATATACAATGCATTAGTATTTTTCAGTTATTACTACATCGTTGTAGCTAATAAGATAGTCGACCAGTTCTAAATATTAAACGCACTCATTTCTAACAGTTGACAAAACCACGTGCAATCGCAAACTCATGCAATCACTTTTGCAACCACTGCATTTAAGCCAGTCAGATCCTCACTTTTCAAGAGGAATTGTGTTTTTCATTTATATATTATAATTAGTTGACTTTCTATTTCCATTAAACTTGAAAGAATGGTTATTTATTTTTATCTAATTTTTTATAGATAGTTTGTTTATTTCAATTGATATCTTTTAAAAGATATATTAAAATATTATTTGAATGATTTATATTTTAATGAGTTTTTGAGAAATTACCTAAACTAACATTTTCTCAATACCACTTTTTATGTTTATCTTAATCATATTTAACTTTATTTTTAAATGTGGTAAATAGACATTTATGTCCCTAAAATTAACTATTATAGATTAGAGTTTGGATTTGAGGAAGAGTTATGGAGGATGGAGTTTAGAATTTTTTTTTCAAAAAAAAATAATACATAAAATTAAAAAACAAAAAATTTTGAAAGATAGTTTCAAAAATAATTTTTAGATTTCAAAAAGAAAAATTTGAAAAAAAAAAATTGAATTTTCTGTTTGAAAAATATGAAGAAAAAATAAAAATTTATAAAAAAAAAGTTTGAATTAGAAAACTTATAATTCGATAATTACTAAAAAAAATATTTATTTTTATTTTTTATTACATAAATAACTATTTATATTTATGTATCTATAAAAAATAGTATAAGAGTCTTTTGCCTGTTTAATAAAGAAATTATTTATGAAAATGTTCATTTAGAGCATTCTCTTTATAAATCCAAACGTGAATACCCGGCCCAAGAGTCAATTAAATATATTTTAAAAGTTAATCTTATATATATACTACGTGATTATTACATAAATATTTAGAAAATAATCCAATCACAACAATTATTAAATATTCTCTTTCATTGTTTATAAATTTTAAGTAATTTTATAATTTAAATTTATGATGAACAAATAAAATTGTATTAAATATCATTATGTCTTATGCATGAATATAAATATTTACAATAGTTTATGAATTGTAAATCATTTTAATTTATATTATTAAAAATAATAGTATATTAAATATCATTATGTTCTCTTTTTAGTTAGATATATAATTTCATTTATAATAATTTGGATAAGTTCATATATAGTATGTTAAGCTTTATATAAACTTTTAAATTAAACAACAATTTTAATTAAATTAATAATGAATTATTATATTTGTAGCTTCTTTTAGTTTGGTTCATCCTCTTAGAGTTCTAAGTATATTTTATAAATCTTATAAAATTAGAATATATTGCTTTGAAAATTAGGAAACAAAAATATAATGTTGGAGTTGCATTACTAAACATAATCTATAATATATTTAAAATTCATGTACATTAAATATTATAAAATAACTAAATTCTATTAATCGGTTAATAATTTGTTTAGAATTCTAAAGATATTTTATATTTTATATCTATGAAAATTAATTAAATATTATTTAATAATTTTGCATTTTTCTTAATTAGTTATTTGATTGGAGAGATATGATATTAAATGATCAGTTTATGTTGTTTAAAACTGTTTTTAATTATTCAATAAAAATATAATCATAATAAAAAAATTATTGTAAAAGAGATTTTCTAAATTATTTTATGTTGTCAAATGTTTTAAAAATTATGTTATATATAAACCTATATATTTGAAAAATTATAAATATTTTTTTACATTTTAGGGAAAATATTAAGTAAATTAAATAAAATATAAAGTAAATTAAAATATCTTTATATATACAAAATTCATAAATTCATAAATATTTCGTTTTATTATTCATATGCTTTTCTAAAAAGTAAGTAAATCAAAATTCAAATGTAAAATCAGAAATTTTATTAAAACGTAATAAAATAGTTTTTAGCAGTGATAATTAGATATACTTTTTAATTCATTAAGAATATTCACGTAAATGATTTTTGCGAGAATTAGGGAGTGATTCGTAAGTGTTGTGAATGCTTTCTATATCTCATTTTCTTTCTACAGCCACTTTAGTTTACCAAGTTTTAAACTCGTAATGTAAAGCTACAGCCCTAAAACTAAATATAAAATAAAATGGCTTTGTAAATCAGTTTTTCTAGAACTTTATATTTAGTGCTTTAAAAATTATTTTAATAAAATCTACAGCTAAAATAATAAAATATACAACTACTATTCTAAAGCCGAAAAATAAAAGTCACAACATTTACCAATCATCCCTTTAACCCGAATGCGAGATGTAGGAAACTGAATTTTCAAATAATATAGTAGACATGATATTGATCGATGGAATGTGATAAAAAGGAAAAGGAAATCGTTATCCACATTAACTGTTTGGATTAGCTTAAACCCTTATCGATGGAATGTGATAAAAAGGAAAAGGAAATCGTTATCCACATTAACTATTAGGATTAGCTTAAACCCTTTTAGCTTAAACCCTTCTGAGATTATCTTCACTTCTTTAGTGTTGGGCTTCGTATACATAACAACCAATAACTTGGTAGTTGCGACGTAAAACTTGGTCAGTTAGATATCAATTGTAAATTAACCCAACAATCAATATAATCTAATGGCAATTTGATGAGCTAATATGTCTGCGCGAGGTCATACCCCACACGCCACACCTACTGTCGGCAGCCGCGTAATATGCCAAGTTATTTATGGTATATATAAATAACTCGTTTCATTTTCCACAGATCAAGGGCGAATTTTAAATTAAAGACTGATTGCATTACATATTTCATGAAATATTTAGTATATATTTGTGTACGTTCATATATTGATAGATATTCATTGTCCTTTTGTGCTTCGTGTTTTTGAAGTATTTGTGATAAGTTTTTGGATAAGAACTTACTTAAAAGGTTAGCCCAAATATATAAGTACAACTTTTTGTTTGAAGAGTTTACATAACGATGATTGCTAAGCGAATAAGTTACACACGCTTTCGGAAAAGAGTGAATTAAATTCACAAATGGAACGTGTTCAGTATCTTCAACTTCTGTTGTATAGTTTTATATCCCTATTAATGAACCCTTTATATAGAGACATAAATTAAGAATGCCAAATTTACAAAACAAATCACTAAAATTAAAATAATCTCTGGTGTCTTTTAATAGTTTCTGTTTTATTTGTTTCATCATGTTTAATAAATAACTTATTGATCCTGTTCCCATTGTGGATTCTATGTAACTGGTATTGAATATATATATATATATATATACACATATATATTACATTTATTATTAATTAGATTTGAGTTAAAAGTCTACCAATCTTAACAATCGTGCATAAGAAAGTGCTTATCCGGTCTAGTTTATGATAAATCTTGTTTGCAATACTGATCCAGACTTATTAGTTCTTCTACGAAAACATGCATGTTATGTTATTACTCTTTAGTAGATGTATCAAGTTAACCACAGATTAACATACATACGACTTGTTATGTTTCTTTTTTTCAACCACGTATATGAATAAAAGCTCCAAAATATAGTATATGAATAAAAGCTCCAAAATATAGTATATGAATAAAAGCTCCAAAGTATAGTATAATGAAAATGGTTTACAATTTTATGAATCTGATAGCAGTGACATCGTTGGTTATACAGGAAACTATGTACACTTAGTACATTATAAAAAGCGCACTTGTCTTTTTTTTTGTCAAGAGAATAGTATAACTTATAATGTTACTTGTTATTCAAATTTCAAGCAGCCAAAGAAATAATTTTAAATTCTATCTTTTATGGGAGATAACTTGTTATTCAAATTTCAAGCAGCCAAAGAAATAATTTTAAATTCTATCTCTTATGGGAGATATCTTATCTTTGTTCACGAGCCAATTTTTTTTTGGTCAAACCTTCCATTACTTGCATTAAAATAAATAGTCTTTTACACAAAAGGTGCAATAACAGAAACAACAAGGGCTGCTTTAGCTAGTCTATCAACAGCTTCATTCCTAGTGCGAGGAATAAAGGAAAAAGAGATAGAATCCAACGATCGACTCATCACGCCAATGTCGTGGAGGATGCCTTGGATAGATGTTACAGAGGAGTTTCCTGTAACCATGTCAATGAGACTTTTACAATCTGTGAGACAGAGTAAGTCTTTGAAACCTACATTAATAGCAGCGGAGATGGAGTCTTTCATGGCCAGTGCTTCCGCCACCAAGGCTGATGCAATATACCGGCGATGACCAGAGCCTTGGAGTAGCGTCAGTCCTGTCTGGTTTTTTAAGATCCATCCCGTTCCTCCCCGACCAGTCGCACTCTCCCAAGCTCCATCAGAGAAACATACAGTTTGATTCTTTGTAGGATCATGATTGTTTTGAGCGCGAGGAGGGAGAGGGGGTTTTATTGGTGCTGTCGGAGGCTTGAGGGGCTGAGCCAATTGCCATTCACGGCAGTCTTTGATTGCTTTGTTGGTAGTCTCAATCTCAGAGAACCTCTTATCTTCAAACAAAATCTGGTTCCTACTAAGCCATAGGTTCCACAGAATCCAAGGATATAGAGGTTGAGAGAGCCCCGAAGGAGGGAGGTTTACCATTTTTAGACAATGTTTGAGCAGTTCTGTTACAGACAACACTATTGCGGGGCTTGGCTTAAGCAGAGCAGGGGCGTGATCCCAAACCTTCATTGCAAAGGGGCAAGTGAGAAAGACATGAAGGACAGTTTCATCATCTCCACATCGCTTACATGTACCATCGGTCTCCAAGCCTCTTTTCTTCAGAGAATCACCCACAGACAGAGCATTGCATTTGATTTTCCACAAAAAATGCCTGAACTTTGGGGAACACTTTACATTCCAAATGCATTGTTTCCAGCTGAAATCTTCAGGGGATCGGGGGGTGACGTGTAGTTTTGAGAGAGCGTACCCTGATTTAGTAGTGTACTC
>NC_027754.1:32036640-32073129 GCF_000695525.1 Brassica oleracea var. oleracea | reverse complement strand
TGGTAGTGGAATGTCTTCTATAATGGTTTCTTCAGAGTCACCCATCGGGCCAAGGCGGAGGGAGACGTGTCTTCTATCCTCACTGAGGGTTCTTATAGGGGATTGGTCCATAGGGGCTTTCCCTGCAGCTCTAGAGTTTGAGGGGTTTGAAGATCCCCCTGAGGAGTGGCGATGTCTCCCATCCTCCTGGTGATGGTCAGTTACGCCTTGAAGTCTGCCTGATACAGTATTAGCCTCCCCATCGAGAAGGAGTGGAATCCTTTCCTTAGATGCAGATAACCGTTCAAGGGCAGACCTGCGTTCGCTTGATCTTTTTTCATTTGATGGGAAGTTACGATCACCAGACCTATGTAGGTCTTCACAAGTTCTAGTACCGGAGGAGTGCATCGGTTCTCTGTTGGGTCTAGGAGAGGGAGTATGTGAGACGTGAGATTGACGTGAGGCAGAGCCTTCTTGTACTGGCCTCCATTCACTTCTTTGAGATACTCCCTGTAAACGGAGGTTTCCTGTTTTCTTAGACCCAGAGCTATCTTTAGGGAGAGACAGTCTGTCTCGAGCCGATGGACGTGGGTTCCCATGACCGTTTGTTTGTAGGTCTGATCGCCTCTCGGTAAAATGTGGGTCACGTCTTGCGCCATAATGGAGACAGAAGTCTTTATCATAACTCCAATTAGGGGCCTGTTCGCTGTCTCTATTGTAGGATGAAGACCGTCCTCTGTGTGGTTGCTCTGGTTCAGCTGAATATCTGTTCTGCTTCCTAGATTCCAGTCTTCTTTTCCCAGCATCAATTCTTTCAAGGGTTTGTCTCTGAGAGATGCCAAGATGCGATGTACGGGATCCATACTGGTTAGATGTAGCACGTTGAGATGGGCATTCTTCTACTTCGTGAGAGAGAGAGAAGCAGGAGAAACAATGTTTTTCCAGTTTTTCATACTGGAGTTCAACCTCTTTAATCTCACCAGACGGTAAGCTTATATCCATCTTCATCTCAAGTGGTTTTAGGCCATTGATAAAGACCCTGATTCTCGCATGATCCACATCTTTGCCGTCTATGGGTCCAAGAGCTTCACCGATAGTCGTAATGGTCTTTTCGTCCCAGTAATGTAGGGGTATACCGTGGATAGTAATCCAAAAGGGAATGAGAGCCGGGAAGTAGTCGGAGACTATATTGGCTCCCATCTCTGCAGGATAATCATCCAACGCTTGAAGTGGTAAGGAGCTCCTGTGAGAATCGACTGGAGATCTTTTTCCGAGTCAAACTTAAACTGGAATAGATAAGGTCCTAGGTCTCTTCCTGAGATGGTTCCCGTGACCTTCCAGTGTTGAAGGAAAAAGTCTACTAGAGCCTTAGTTTTTTGAACCGAGGGATTAGTAACCCTTCCGATGAGGGTGAACCTGCGTTCTTCTATGAGGGCATTTGTATTTGTTGCCGGAATCTTCACCGGAGGTCGCTTGTGGGGACGTCGGGGGTCGACGGTCCATTTTTCTTTATCTGACCGTGAGAGTCGGTAAGTCATGGCGGGAGGGTACAAGTAGTTGAAAACTTTTGAAAGTAGTTACTGGAGAGCGCGTCGACACTAATGGGACCACAGTGAGTGGTAAGAGTAACCTTAGTGATAAGGTAGATCAACTGTAGAAGACAGTAAGAAGTAAATTTGTCTTCAAACACCAACCAACAGAGCGGTTAGGTTTAAAGAGAAATAAATGCTGCAATTTATAATCCAGATCTGCATCATTATCTCCTTTTTCATGAGAAACTAAACCGATGAGATGGTAGATCCGGTGAAGTAGCAACTCCTGAGGTCGGAATAGGTCCGCCGGAAAAATTTGCTACGGTGGTTGATTAAAGGAGGCGGAGGTTCGACGGTTTTGAAAGGAGGAGCAAAGATAAAGTCAACTTCAAAACAGTGCCCTCGTGTCTCGTGCAAGGGAGCATTTACACTAGAGACAATATTTCTTAACTTTTTTACTTAAACTTTGTTCACGAGCCAATTAATTTCATATTTATTTGTATAAGAGAAAGAGAGAGGGATAGACGTGGAGAAATGGAAAATTTATGCCACGTCAATCTCACGCATTTGCATCCCATTTATACGTTTTTAATTAGCCAAATGCCAACTTTTCTCTTCAAAGTTGCTCAGTGTTCACGCGTGAGAATTAAGTCGATATAATAAAAGGTTTGCACGTCTACTTGATTACTACACTCTCCGTTTCAAATTATATGATGTTTTAGAAGATTTATGTTGTTTTAAAATATAAAATATTTTAAAATTTGAAAGTTAATATTAACTTTATTGAAAACTGTTCAACCAATTAAATTTTATACTCTTTTACTAATTGGTTGAATAATTTTAAAATTATATCTTTAAAAGTGATTGTTTAAAATAAAGTAATTTTTTTTAGGGAAATCTGTTTTTTTAGAGCAAAAAAATAGTAACTATGTCCCTTTAGACTAATTTATACTATTTTATGTCTTATTAGACTAATTTTTTCCAAAATGACAGTAATGCCCTTGAAATTGTAATTTTTTTAAAAAGATATATATTGAGTTCGACAAGGGGGATCGATCGATCCCACTTTACAAGTTATAGTGGATCGATCGATCCCGATCATTATTCAGAACAAAAAAAACGCGAAATATATACTGATCGACCTGGTCCATTTCACTCGATCGGCAAATGTCGATTTACACAGATCAACCGATCTGTAAGAATAGATCGATCGATCCCGTGCCGAGGAAAGAATCCCAAATCGATTTTTTTGGTTTTGTATGATTATATCCGGATTGATTCCCACTTGATTTGAACCGACCAAGCATGATTTCAACTCTTTAAACTCGATTTCTCTGGGATGAAAATGAATATTCTCAAATATTCTCAAATATTTGAATTTCTAAAAATAAGAATTTGAATTTCTAAAAATAGGACACGCCTCTTCAAGAATGTTCCATCGACAACAACCAGTAGCACCCCTTTGAATTTGAATTTCTAAAAATATGATATTTTTCTCTGGGATGAAAGTGAATATTCTCAAATCGATTTGTCGCTTTTTTTTGTTCCTTTTTATCTCTAAAAATAGGAATGAAAGTGAATATTCTCAAATCGATTTGTCTCTTTTTTTTTGTACCTTTTTCGGTTTTTAAAAAAAATCGATTTTTTAAAAAAAATATAAAAGTGAATATTCTCAAATATTTTGTTTCCATATTTTTAGGAACTGATTTCTTATCCGTAGAATACAACTAATATGTAGAAATCAGTTTCTACAGTTTTTTAGAATTATAGTAATGTTTAGAATTTGATTTCTACATGTTTTAGATTTATAGTAAATCTGTAGAAGTCGGTTTCTACATGTTTTAGAATTAGATTAATGTGTAGATTTTGATTTCTAAGAATTTTAGAATGGTAGGTTAAGCGCGGAATGTGTATTCTATATATTTGTAGAATACTCCTATTTACGTAGATCACGTATTCTAAACATTGTAGATTCAATGAAAAAAGTAGATTTCGTTTTCTACTTCGTAGAATGTCATTTCTACTTTTTTTAGAACATAATCTGAAATTTATAATTTTAACTTTTTTATAACTGAAAAATATACCATTAAGTTCATATAGGTATTTTAACAAATGTTACTATTTTTCCAATTTTTTTTTGTTTGTAAAACTATTTATTAAAATTATTTTCATAAATATTAAAGGGTATTATAGGAAAATATAATACAAAATATAGATTAGTCTAAAGAGACATAGTTACTATTTTTTGTTCTAAAAAAAAGTTTTCCTTTTTTTTTAATCCTTGTGCATTTAGCCAAAACATAATATATTATTAAATGAAGAGAGTACTAGTTTTTAGATCTTAATTACCGCATAATGTCAGGTTATCAAATCCGTCGCGTGCAAATGGATTTTCGTGTAATTTTTGTGAAAGAAATGTACATTGCCGGTTAGAATATTTGTAGTAGCTGCTGGGAATTTTTTTTTATGTAAGGACAAATATAGATAAGTATAGTAGGAGTGTTACAACACCTTTAATGGAGGTTCTGTCCATGGGAGTTCTGAACTTGCCATATATATATAAGTTCTGAACTTGCCATATATATATATATATATATATGTAGTTGTGGAGTCTATTATTTTGTGGAGAACCCCTCTTAAAATCTTTTAAAACTTGATTTTAGGAGAGGTTTTCCACAAAATACTGGACTCCACTTGATTTTAAAAGGGGTTCTCCACAAAATAATGATCTCCACAACTACGTACATATATATAATATATACATATATATATATACAACAAGTTTAGAATTCCAATGGATAGAACTCCTTCCATAGGAGGTCCTCAAATATAACATTGACATAAAACACGTGATCATTTAATTAATTAATACGCGATAAACCTAAAAGCGCCTAACAAGGCTATTTTGTCAGAATTCAGCATCAGCTGATTAGGTAATTATTAACTTTACATTATCATATTAAAAATTACCAAGTCACGGATTTTGCTAGATTCTGCAAGATTTATAGCAGCGGAAAGAAAAGTATGGGCCACTTGTGGACTGGATAACATACAAAATCAAATAAAATCAAGTCATATAAAAAAGTGTTTAAAGAATAAGTTTTTTCAGATACTTCATAACTAGAAGCACTAAAATGGGCGATGCAAAGCATGCTACAATATTCGACATGCCAGAGCTTTGGAACGGACTGTAAGGATTTGATTGTCGTGATTAAGGAGCCACGAGCTTGGCCGTGTTTTGCGACATAATTGGAGAGGATAGAGACTCTGCAGATATGCTTTCCAGACTTCAAGATTATTCATATCCCACGAGAGCAAAATCAGACTTTTAATTTTTTAGCTAGGACGACAAGATCGTTCCATAGAAAGTTTCATTTTGTTGGTTGTTTTATTCCGGTCTGGTTACTTAGACCACTTCAAATTTGAGTAATAGAATAGTTTTTTGTTGTAAAAAAAAAAGACTAATTAAGTCCAAGAACTCGCTATAAGACCATATTTATTGCAGTCTCTTAGGAAAGGATCTTAGTATAATTAGGAATTAGAAAAAAAAGAAAAAAAAACAGCTTTTAACTAAGAGATGTTAAGAGACGTCTCTTAAATAAGGCACATAAAGAACGTCTCTTAGTGTTTTTACACTATTTTACTTAATTTTATTAATTAAATATTTATTAAGAACTTAACTAGGGTCTTTCCCATTAAACATGCTCCGAGTTACACATGTTTCTTTTACTCCAAGTTGCTTTTGTTATTGGTCAAGACCAACCATGGGACCAACCACCCATACATAATTGCATACATATCTCTTCATCTTGCTATTGGTTGAGAAGCTGATAGGGCACACTTTTTTTTTTGGTAAAATGTGCCCTAAACACTAACACTCCTACTATTGGTCGAAAAGCTGATAGGGCACATTATCATCAGATTAAAACTCATTAGTTTTTTTTTTGACAAAGACATTAGTTGTTATGATATGTTTAGTAAGCTTTATAAACACATTTTACTTAGTTGGTAACAAAAACTTACATAACATGAACTGATACATTGGAGAAACTACAAAATAGTTAGCTATACCAAAGTTATTCGAACCAACCATCATGAGAAATATCTCAACAAAAAATTTTAATCTGCAACTACAATTTTTAAGTAAAATTTCAGATAATTGTTTTTGAAATTTAGTAGAAACCGAATACAGAAAAATTACGTAAGGTCATGCACATTCACTTACTAATTTGGATGTTAAGAATTTTCAACATATATATATATATTAGTATTTCAGACTTTTTTACACCAATTTTCTTTCCTTAGCCATATAGCTGCTCCCATGCCACAAAGAACAATGCTGGTAAATATAAACTAATATTTAACGATATTTCTAATCCATAATACAATTCTAATGTAAAAAATATGCCATTTTAATGTAGATTTAGCACTATTTATTTTTCATGATACTAAATTTTATACCAAACTGTAGTTTTGATTTTTATATTATTAATTCAAAAAAAATTATGATTACTTAATATATATAATAAAAATTACTATGTAATTATATTGCATAAAAATATAGTACATAAAAATATTTGTTTTTAAATAAATACTTACTAGTTTAGCATATATATGTTAACAATTTCTTTGTAACATACTAAGAAACATTAAATAAAAATTCAAACAATATATATTACTCTTTTTTTTCAAAAAAAAAATATATATATTACTCTTCCTTTAGATATTTATTTACGGAATTTTCTCTGTTGTAAACGAGCTCAGCGAAAACCCGTGCTCCCACTATACAAAAATGTCATAATCATAAATAATTGCAGAGACTTTTGGTTATCTATTTATATTCATTCTACCAATAAACAATGACGAACGCAGTGACGTCACCACAATGTCAACTAAGTCAATAAATACAGTAGGTGTTTACATATTTACTAAATAAGTATACAACTTTCTATGTACGTAACTCAAATGGACCGACATGTTTTAACTTAATTTTTGGTAAAAAGGTATTTTTAGCTTCTTAAGAAATCACAGTGTGTTACACCATTGACGCTAATACACTCAAAGGCATCGTTTACAATGCTACTATATATTTTGAATTTCATTATATATTTAGAAAATGAAAAGTAGAAATGACACTTATATTTTTTTGGTCCTAAATGACAATTTATATATTTTAGATAATATGGATGGATATTAGATCGTTAAACTTTTGATACAATATCGACAGACTTGATGTTACAAAGAAATTCGAATTTAAATCTTCACACTTAGCATCATAGACCAGCCTCAATAGACTACAATCTCTATATAACTCGTAAGTTAATAACCTTCACAGTCAGCATCATTCATAGACCAGCCTCAATAGACTACAATCTCTATATAACTCCTAAGCTAATAAACTTAGCATGATCTTATGAGTAGTCACCCTATAAGAGCTGGTGCAGAATGTGGAAGAAAAAGAAAAAATAAATTTGCAGGACACAATAAAGTATATTAGGGCCTAAACAATGGGCTAAGCTACTTGTTGGTGTAAATGGGTCAGATAATACTTTATATCCTTAAGCCCAATATTGTCAATTCTGATACGAGTACATATTAACCTAATCTGTAAACCCCGGTCCAACATACATCTTATAGACGCTTTTGTTCTTCCCCTATAAACTTATTGTTCTTCTTGCTTCTTATAGACGTTTTGACCAAGCCTAAAACACCACGAACTAATATAGATTTTAAATTTCAAACACAAAATATTAAAATGTGGTCAATTACTATATAACCGAAATTAATTTTTGGTTTAGTTGCTGATGTGTTATTTACGTGGACGTCATGTAGAAAATTGGTTTGACTCGATTTAACATCTTCATTTAAAAAAGATCCAACGAAACAAAACTACATCGTTTTGATCTATTTTCAAAAAATGATATTGTCATCAAGGAGTATCAAACCTTAGCCTTGTTCAACATTGAAACATCATTCAACCACTACACTGCCTTCAACTATTAACTATCGCTACAATAAACATTTATATTAAATACTTTAGACAAACAAACACATAATTTTCAACTCATCTTCTTCGTCATCAATCCTAAGAGAAACCAGTGCTTGAATCCACAAAGCCACGGCCTTTACACTATCCATCGCATTTCATCACACACGAAATTGACAATTTACTCTTGCAGAGAATTCTTTAATGGACATTCCATTCAAACTCAATAAATTAACACCAACGAAGGACCAACAAAACTAAAATTAAAACCAACCCGTTGTGAATCTGGAGGAAGAAGTACTGTGGAGATCAATCGGCAGAGTGACATAGTTGAATTCCGAGAAACGCATATCGAGAAGCCTAGTGATGACGATAAACAGCGCTTTGGTGAGTTTGCTTGTCAGAACTATTTAGTCTAAGTATTATAGTAGTGGAACATTATTGTTGAAATTGTAATTAGTCTAGTGATTGAGTGTATCAGTGAAGAACTCAATATCTTGGGTTCAATCCCCCTCGGAAACTTATTTTATTTTTCTAAAAGTATCAAAACGACATTGTTTTGTTTTTTTGATTTAAAAATAACAGAATTAGACAGATGTCAAACAGAATCATACCAATTTTCTACATGGCGTCCACGTAAGCACCACATCAGCAACTAAACCAAGATTAATTCCGGTTATGTAGTAATTGACTACATTTTAATAGTATTTGTATGAAATTTAAAATTTACACTAGTTTGTGGTGTTTTAAGCTTGATTAAAACATTCGTATATGAAAAAGAAGAAGCAGTAAGTTTATAAGGGAATTGACCGTTTTTCCTTTGTTCTTGTAACTTCTGAATTTTGTGTGTTCTTATATAAAGAATATTCCATATACATATCTATATATATATATAAAGATGTTGGTGATCCTCCTGTGATGCCACGTGGAAAGTCGTTTGCTACAGACACGACACGTGTCCCGCTTCATTAACACGCGCCGTATCACTTAATCGTATCAGTCATGGGTTATAATACTTCGTGCTGGGCTTGAGACTTTAAAGACCCAAAATCAACATTATGACATACCATGCATACCACTTTAACTTATATTGTAAAAGAGATATTTTCCCATATATACATACCGCTACATACTAAATTTATGTAGAATCAATATAAAGCTTATTATAAATAAACGACACATCATACATAACGATACATATTATGTTAGTGTAATTATTCAGTAAATAAAAAATTCGATTATCTTTATTCATATTGAAAATATCGTGAACGTTCAAATATTTCGATTTTTTACTTAGATTTCCATTTACCAAGATACATATACGAATTTCTAATAGTAAGAATACGTAAAACCATAAAAAAACTGGAATTAACAAGAAAACCATGATTCGATATACGTTAGGTGTAAGATATTGGTTTTCCCACTAACACTGATTCGTTAAGAAGTAACTCTACTGTTACGTTGTGTATTAATCATAACATAAATATACATAGTAAATCATCAGTATATATATGTATATATATACGTTCTGATAATTATAAATTGACTTATGGTTTTAAAAAACTTACTTTTCTTATCTCCACGATAATAAATAAATTATGTATTCCTATTAAAAAAAAAATCAATCATAGCATTAATACTTCTGAAGTCAAACGAAAACTAAGAATAAAAAGAATCTATATGAAATCAGGGCATATATATTATAGGCTACAAATGAAGTTTCTATAACTGCTAAGTACTACTTTCGCCATCCATCTCAAAAAAAAATAAAAAATAATAATAATAATTAAAGATAATTAGCTCACACACTAACGTATAAAAGCATGATCAATACACTCTTAAATTCACCATTAACAGTTATAATGACAATAAACACCCAGTATATCAAAAGGCATGAACAACTCTATTAATATCTTGATGCATGCCATCACTATATAAATCAACTTCCATTTGCTAATATCATCATCCATACACAAAACAAAACAACAATCATGTCTAAGCATATGATTATCCAAAATCGCAAACCTAAAAAATCAGAGAGACACACCCCTCTCCTGTCAAGGTTGAGCCGTGCAAGAGAGTACACCATTGCCGACGTCCGCCGATGTATTCGTTCCTAGCCATACGAGGTTACAGATAAGGAGTGCAGAAACATCTTCAGACATGCGCGTTTGAGGGGCCTCGCCAACCATCCACTGCGAACTCTATGTTCTTACAAAGATGAGATGAAGTTTTGCCTTAGGTATGGCAATCGTGAGGCACATTACATAGAAGGAGTAAAGCATCTCTTTGCTTTACATGATCGTACCAAAGGAATGAGGCACCTCAAGATCACAGCAACAAAAAACTATAAGAGAGGTAAGTATTTGTACGCAATACTTAAGCTACTCGCAGGTGACCATGTTGAAGGGATGAATCTTCTAGACGTTCATAAATGGAGAAGCAACACATATGTGGTTGATAAGCTGTGGAATCAAGTTAAGAGGTCGTTGCATGAAGTTCCAATCATAAAGAACAGCTTCTATGGCACGAACATGATTCTTATAATGCCACCAAGAGCTTGCGAACTCAACAAACTCGAGAACAGATGCAATAAGTGCTTCTATTATAAAGAGATGGCGAGGTTTATGGAGTTAGTGTACCGTGGCTAACAACTTTCCTAAATTTACCCTTTTTTAGTATTTCCATTTCAATGCATGTTTCAATTACTGCTGTTTTTTTTTTCCTGCATTGTATGCATTGTTTCATGTTTACTATAAAGAAATTCTGGTAGTTGCTAATTCCAAATCTATTAAACTCTATTTAAATTATGTTTTACTTATGCACATTTAATTATTCATATTAAAATGCTATATTAGACGTAGCGGCCATTACATAATTACATAATTATCTGGAACTCAATAACTTGTGGCACAAGTAAACAATTCTGCCATTTGGGCTACTTATAATCCATAGTAATAAAAGGCCGACTCTTGGGCTTAGAATATTAACAATATATTTACCGTTCGAACGTATACGGAAGTTATAGTTTCGTAATGTATACTAATCCCCTCAGGATCGTTACACAAAAATGCAAGTTCAGAAAGTATATATTAAAGTTAACGTGCCCCACTGTCCATGCACGAAAGTATGGAATCCTACCTTTAGATATTTCTTGCAAATTATAATCAGTTCTTCCTATATGATCTCCCAGCATGTATATCTCTTAGATCTCAATTGGTGGCACCTTACAAATACATTCATAAAATTAGCATCAAAGTCAACTTTGATTTGATACCCTCATTCTACGATATATATAGTGTGATCCTAAATTAGATTAGATTATTTAGGGAATTGAAAAAGTAAAATAATAAACCATTCACACTAGGATTGCATCATCTATTGTATACCATTCGTATAATTATAAATTTATATTTGAAAATATCAAAACTAAATATGAGATTTTGCGCGTTTAAACTATATAACAAATAACCTATTTAATAGTATTTCCAAAATAAACTCTATATAGCTTCAAATACATAGGTTTATACTCTCCAAAAAAACTATAGAACTTCAAATTTAGAGTTTTGTGGAATGAAACTTTAAATTTAAGTTTCATTTTGGTCATTGCAACTAATTACATATCACATTTATGATTCTTAAGTATTTTTCCGTTTATCATTTTAATCCTTAAAAAAATTATATCTCATAATTGTTTCAGATTCGTTTTTATAAGTTCACGTTTTACACATAAAATTAAATAAAATAAATAAAATAAAATTTATATTATTTTAAAACTAAAATTAGACAACAAGAATATTACAGAAAACCTTAATATTTTTTTTTAAATGATACATGAAGACTTAATTATCATACAAGTTTAAATATTACAAGTAGTCTGGTAAATTTGCTCTCGAACCTCCAAAATATTGTCCACAATTTTGTGTAACAGAAGATGGAGCATTACAAAAATAGTTTTATGAAATAATGTGGTATTTTGTTTATAGTTTAATATTTAATTATGTATTTCTATTTATTATTTTATATTTTAGTGTAAGATTTTATTAATTAATATTTATGAAATATTTTTTATATGTGTTAGTTATTTATAAAAAGTTTATGGATTTACATTAGTTATGATAAATACAAGGACTATAAAGTAAAATACAAATAATTTTGAATTTAAGTTTTGAAGTTTTGTTTTTGGAGAAGAATACCTTGAAATTTCAAATATCCCGTGTGATAGGTATCTTTGGAATCATATCTATATATGTTGTTCCATAACCAATTCCATGTTTCCATGTTACTTATTTTAAATTAAAATACTACAAAACTACTAAATTGAAAACATATATTTAACACTCGCTTGATTGGTGTAAACAAGACAAATCAATTAAAATGATCTAAGTATTCTTTCATATCTACCACTACATATGAATACTAATCTCAAAAAGTTCAACAGTTAGTATATACTCGCAGACTTACTTATTCCTATTAGTATGCTAATTCATAGTACTTCTCAAATTTAAGCAATACACCTTTAAAAGATAAATGAATACAGTAAATATTAACAAATTAAGGTAACGAGTCTTTTTTTATAAATTTCACTAATCTTACCATCTCTCGAACTCACTCACACCAGAATAAATTATTCTTTCATTTGGTCCAACATCAATCAACTTATCATGCACAAAAAATTTAATAACTAAGAACATTCACACAATCAATAATCCAAATACAAACAAAAATAAGTTCAAAAAATATATTTTAAACAAGAAAAAGGTATCACATCCCGCGCGTAGCGCGGACCGACCCTAGTATTATATATATCGATGATAACAATTTCTTTGTAAAATACAATTTTAAGTCGAAGAAAATTCTGAGATGATTTGGCGAAACTAATTGAACTGATTTGTATGGTTTATGAGGAATATTTGATTAAAACATCTATTGCAAGGGCTTTGATTTGAACATGATAATGCAAAAGCGCATTTATGCTCTAAACTTTTTTTTTTTTTTTGTTTTTTTTGCAAGTCCATATTTTATTCAACAGAAACGGGGTTACAAGGATGCACAAGCCCACTACAAAAAAACTTCTCCCGGTTCGGCTCAAAAGAACAACAGCCCACTACCAAAAAGGCCTAATAAAAAAGGCTGTACAACTCCAAATCTACAAGATCGACAACCAAGTGGAAAGAAGAGAGACCTCTCATGGCCCCAAAATCTGAACCCGAGACAGAGGATCGAACCTTAGCCTGATAACTAGCTTAGTCTCTGCAATGATGGCCTCAGGTGGACGAGCAACATCAGTGTGGATTCTTGAGCTAGTTCCTTTCTTTCCAGATCAAATAGAGGCAACCTTGGTGCAACAATCTCACAATCAACTTCACATTCTTATCTCTTGATGGGTTTTTCAACCATCTCAACCCGTCGTCGAAAAGGAGTGGTGAGGAGATATTCAGTCTAGAGACGAAGAAAGACCACACTTGCATATTGTAGTCACGATAAAAAAAAAAAGATGCTGTCTTCTCTCATTGTAACCGACGCACAGCACACAAATTGGAGGCACCGTCAGACCCCTACGAAGGAGTTTATCTCTTGTAACCATCCTATCTTTTGCTGCCACCAAAGAAAGGAACGCATGTTTCCGGGATACGCCCTGAGAACCAGACAACTTTGTGCCAAAATACTTCCATCTTGCAAGGAAATAAAACCTTCCAAGTCTCACTAGTAAGCCAAACATATGTATCATCCACTTCTGAATCTTGTATTTGTGCTCTAAAGTTTGATTTAGTTATGCTGGTTATAGCCAGTGTATGTAGAGAGTTTGATTTAATTGTGCTCACAATGCAACAATGTCTTGGATAATATACTGCAAATTATTTTTACGAATATTTACGCGATGGAAAAGTGATACATCGGTTGAGTAGTTATCTAATCTACATGAAGATTAATGGTGCCACAACACCTTATCATCAACCTACGATTCCCATGAAACAAGAATACGCCAGCACGTTAGTCTCAATCACAATTTCCAGAAAACAATGGAAGAAACCATGTCTTAGCCATGATATGACCTCCATAAATAAGAGAGCAAATTCCCTATACAGAAAAAATCTCATTAGTGAAGAATGATCCAAAATTGTAAGAGAGACCTACATTTAATTATATATACTCTCTCCGTTCATAAAAGATCTATATTCTAGAGAAAACTTTTGTTTCAAAAAGATACATATTTTATATTTCCAATGCAATTTTTGTAACTAATAATGAGAAATTGTGAAGTTCAAGAACATTAATTGCATTTTTTATAATCTTATTGGTTTAAAAATATAGGAAATATAAAATTACAAAAAACTATGCACTTATAGTTAAATTTTAATATGTTTTATTAAAAAGTGTGAAAATTCTAAAACATAAATATTTTAGGAACGGAAGGAGTATTTGTTTAGATATTTTTCATTTGTATTCATCAGTATATCACGGCGACGTGAATTTCTTCATAATTTTGAGTTGTTTTTTGGACAAAAATTTTCATTAATCAGATATTCGAAACAGCAGATAACAAACAATTACAAAAAATAAAGAAGTTAGGGAGACAACAACAAAGACTTTGAGAAGAATTAGATAAAGATGTTTTCACAGAAAAAAAAGACTGAGATTAGTCAATCACCGGCCCAAATTTGAAATAGAGGGTCACTTACAACATAGCCTAGATTTAACAGTCCTAAGCATTTATCTTTCAACGAAGAGATCAGACTTTTTACAACATAATGAGGCGGTTTTGTTAGACCGTCATGAATGCAACAGTTCCGTTTTCGTCAAATCTCGTATATTGCAACCTGCCAAGCTTGTAGTAGCATGAGCTTACCAAGTTAAGAGTGAGAGGCATTATGGAGCCATGGTAGAATCAGCTCCCAAAATAAAGGAGGAGCAGTAAGGTTGAGCCTAGTTGTAAGCATGTTTCATATATGTGCACATTATTGACATTAAAAACATGTGATTTTTTAATTCAAAGTGAGAGCCACAAAAAATACATGTTTTTCGATGTCAAAACCCCACGATAATAACCTGTCAAGTATTAGGTTTCGATTGAGGATGAAAAGCTAAGTGTTGAAAAGCATGTCGCGGAATAGCTGCCTTATGCCATATTACAAGGGCCCAAGAACAAGGAGGCTTCCTAATTTTGATACATTTCCAGACTAGTTTGGAGATGAAAATTTTGTGAGGAGTATCTTCAATGCACCAAAGAGGAAAGTTGCTATGATTCAGAAGAGTCAATGATGTCAAATGAGAATGAAGCAAAAATTGACGCTCCGAGCGGGCTGGTGGGAGCATCCATCCGAAGGTAGAACATGTCTCAGAGACTCTTCGAAAGAGAGGAATCCCTAAGCAAGAAAGACCATCACTTTCGAGGTTATGGTATAACGGACCAAAGGGAGTCCAAAGATTCCACCAAAAGAACGTGGAATCTCTCCATCCAATTTTGATAGAGATGAATTTAAAAGTATTATCCCTCAGTTTAAAAAATTTCCTGAAAATCCATGAGTAGGAATATTTCTTTTCATTTACAGACCAAAATTGCGTCTTAGATAGATACTTCCTTCTCAGAAAGGAGTCTCCATAAAATGAATTGGCAAAGTGGGTTATTCTTCCAGAACAGATTCCAAAACCCCGGAGCTGAACAAAGATGTTTTTGAAATACTGACTTTCGGACCCGACATGTCCTCAAACTGTGATAGAACCTTTAAAACACCTTCAAGAGACTTTTGGTTGATTGCAAGATTTTGAGTCTTGACTTTATTAATAACAAGAATTTTCGAGTTTCACATCTAAATCATCAGCTAGAAGTTGAAATCCACCATCAACATATTGTAAGCATATTCTGAAAAAAAAATTGGCTCGTGTTAGAGATGATTTAGTAATTAGTAGACATCTATTCATTTTCCTTAGCTAATACATACCAACCATGTCATTTTCAAAATTGTCGTTGCTACGTTGTCAATGCACCACCGTATAATCTCAACTCGAGTGGAATGTCTAGTTTAGTATACCGACGTGAATCCAACACACACAAACAAATTATAATTCATGGATTCTGTACTCTGCTAAAACTCCAATTATTTATTTCATCCTATAAAGTAACGTTAAATAATGATTGGATATAATATTATAAGATAAATGGATTACTACTATTATCTCCTGAATTAGAAGATTATTAGAAAATGTACAAATAACAAATACAAGAAAATAAGTTTACAAAAAAAAAACAAATACAAGAAGCTCAGTTTGAGTTACCTTTAAAATGACAGTTTTCACTTGACTGTTAATATTTGGATCCGAGTTATGTCCAAACTGAAAAAATTAGGTTTCAAATTTCAAAACAAAACTAGATTTTGAACTGTGCATAAAAAAAACGCTGGTTTATTTTTAAAATTAAATAAATCTTCTTATAACTTCTATATAAGATAATGTATAGGTTTGGGTACATTTACCTGGGTGCACTGAACCGTATCAAACTGAAAAAAAAAACAAACTAATCCGAATTTCATAAATAACAAAGCATATCCTATATCTTTGAAACCGAAAAACAGAAACCGAACTGAGAACAAAATGAGTACTTAAATTTTTAAAATACAAATTATATACCTACAAATATAGATCATATTTAATTTCTAAATAACCAAATATCCTGAAAATACTATTTATAAACCAAATTATGCAAAAAACAATTAATGACTCGAAAGTTTTTATTCAAATAACTAATATTTAATTATTTATCCTATTTTTTTTCAAACAACCAAAATTACTCGATTTAAAGCGTAAGATATTTTACATTTGTGAAATTCAATAAAACGTATCATATGCATTATTAGAATTTGTAAAGTAAATAAACATGTTTTATTTAAACCAGTTTTTTTTACTAATTTCATTTAAATTTCCTACTCGTTTCGATACAGGAATTGAGTCAGTATGAAATTTTAGTTTAAGAGCTTTTAAATTTTGCTTTCTCGCGTCGACGACGGAGTTTTTGTATTCTTTCAAATTAATGATCTCAAAAGTATTTGGTGGAAAATAAAAGAGGAAATAGGGGGACATACATGTACGGGGTTTGTGACCATATAAAATAAAATAAAACGATGGCTTATGAAGATTTTTTCACATTCATCGTATTTATGTTTAAATCTATTTTATAAAATTAAAGTTTAAGGGGGGGGGGGGTGTATTCGATCTAAAATTTAAGGTGATTTGACTTTTAATGAGGTTTTAGATGATTTTAAAGAATTGCAAAAAATAAAATGATTTTTGTTAAACCACTCTAGAATATCACCTAAAACCATGGGATTTGAGTTTTATTTTTTTAACTAAGAAACTCCACCCAAACACCCTAAAATCACTTGAAAACTTTAAAACTCCACAACTTAAAATATTTTCAATAACAGTGGATTTTAGAGTACTTTATAAAATGTCAAGTTCAATAACACTGGATTTTAAATGAGTTTTTAAAATTCACGTTTCAATAATAGTGGATTTGTTATTTTGACACAAATCACTTAAAACTCTCAATTGAATACACCCCTCTAAACCTGCATTCTGATTCAGAGAACTGCCAATGATTTAATATAAGGAAAAGAGAAAAATTTATAACAAAACGATAATCATTTATTATATAGTTATTTTTAGAGTTATGTTCACTCTAAGGCAGTTTTAAGTTTTCTATTACACTCTAGAGCAGTTATTGCTCCTTAGACACTTTCTTCGAACTTTCTTTTAACTTATTCTTTTTTTTTTCTAACTAAAGTATAATTTAGTTATAATTAAGTGGACTCACTCAATATTTCAGCTTTTTCCTTATTTTTTGTAACTACGGAAGCAATGGTTTAACCATATAATGAAAACATCGGTGACGGAAACGGTTTGCCAGAAGCCGTCGGAGAGCTTCCTCCTTCACGCTGTGCTCCGCAACTACTCCGCAACCAATCCGCCTCGCTCTGTGACAGTAATAAAAAGAAGAAGCAAGATTTACGTTTTTGTTGTAGAAACAAAATTATTTATTGCTTGAAATCATGTCTTATATGATATTTATACATGTTCAAAGGTATAATAAGCAAGAAAAAAAAAACGGATGATTAAGGTGAGAATAATGGCTGGCGGCCATAGAGGGAAATTGCAGAAAACCCTAATTGATTTTGGGGAAGATGAAGTTAAAATTACGAAAATGCCCCACATTAAAAAATAAATGATTTATATGTACATGATATATTGGTTCCACGATGATGATGGTTTCGAAGAGATACACTATCAACATGTACAACGATTCAAACGTACATGAAACGAGACATCTCTTGTTTTTGGTTCCACGATGATGATGGTTTCGAAGAGATGCTTATGGTACCCGGGAGGAGCAGGCCCAAATGGTTTTCCTGATGCAATCCATAAAAATATATAACATCCATTTGTAAGTTATAACATTTGCAAATTTAAATCGTATTCAAATGTACACACACATATCGTGTCCACTTGTACAATGACTCACAAGTACACCGGTGTATACTAGTATGTTTTCTATATATGTACATCGATGTGTACATACAAAAACTGTTCATGTGTACATATATGATATATCATGTTTGCCAATATCGACATGTACACCAAGATTTAATATCCACATGTACACTTGTTTACCAATATCGACAAGTACATTTTGGAATATTACAAGCAGCTCAACAATAAACATATCTACATGTACACTTGTTTACCAATATCGATATGTACATTTTACCATGGTGCAACATTCAATTAGACATTTACGAATTTGTATCATAGATTTACAAGTTTCAACATTGTATGTTAAAATGATGAATATATTTACACAAAATTTATGCCACAGGAGAATTCAAAGCAAAGTCTAAATTGTTTTAATTATGTAAACTTTGATTCTTTCAGATAGAGTTGGAGATGTACATCATGTTCGTGTTAAATTTTGATTTATTCGGATAAAGTAAACAAACTCCATGTTGCATTTTTGTTGTTATGTACATCTTGTTCATGTACACGAGTATATTGAGTAACCACATGGATACGATCTTGGCTCGACGTGTCCACGTGTTCCTATGTTTAAATGTACATGATTTAATGATGTCCACATGTACACTGGAGTGCACAATTGAAATTTTGAAGATGGAATTGGGATCTAATATGCACATTTAATACTATGGGGACAGAATGAAAAGAATCAAAAACCGACAAACAATTTCTGAGTATACACGGAAAGGCCAAATTGCAACATTAAAAGTATTGGGGTAAATGTGTGAAGTAATTTGATCAGATTGGGAGTTTGAGGCATATTGTGAAAGAAAGAGGAAACTAGAGGACTAAAGGTGCAAAAAAGTGATACTATTCCATTGATGTTGCAGATCGCACTTCTCATCACATCTCGTCGATGACAACGGAGAGTCGGCTACGACGGAGCAGAGATACGACGACGAAGGCTGAAAACATGATTTGGAGATGAAGAGGTTTTAGGCTTGAGACGTGGAGAAGCCGATGTTGACGAGACGCGACGAAGAGCAATGACCACTGGTGGACGAGACCTCACATCGACAACATCTTGGACGGAGGAGCTGAGCACAGAGAGGAGGAGACAAAGACACCATGGTTGAAGCTTCAATCGATCTCCGCCATTGACATCGTTGTGTACTTTACACCACCTTTAGAAATATAGCTTGACATATCTCAAAAGATAGATATAATAATATAGATAATAATTGATTTAATTTTTCTTGAAAAAAAATTCTGAGAAAACAAATTTCATTTTACAAATAATGGTTGAGAACTTAAGATGAAGAAAACGAAGAAGAAAGAGATGTGGATCCACTTTATTTTGTTTGTTAGTCAAAACTTATGTTAAATAAATTGAATATATATATGAGTTATTTTCATTGTAGGTCACTTTCCATCTTTTTTATTACATTGTAGATCACAAAGTGCTACTAAAGTAGTTTAGTGTGGTTGAAGACCAATTTGGCCTTCATAAAGGTAAACGAAGTATGGGTAGTTAGGTAATTGGACAAATAATTTATAGTTTGGCTAGTTATGAAATTTGAAATTTGAAAATCCAGGAGTTTAGGTGATGGACACGTAGGAGAGTTAAAATTAGTTTTTTTTACCTTAGACCCAACAAAAGGTTAAGACTTTACCCTTTTTTCATCGTGGGTAAAAGTAGATCTGGTTGCACTGGAGAAAGTGACGAACAAAATCGGCGACATAGAACGTTTAAACTGACGGAGAAGACGATGTCGTCGAGAAAAAACGAGAATCAAAGGGAAAAGGAAAAGGTTAGACACTTTTCTCGCTTTACTATCTTTCGGTTGTGTGGTTAAGGTTCTGATTAAGTTTTCCGAATCTGGAATTCACTATTTTTGGGACAGATTGCCGAGATTTCTAAGATGTTTGTGGTGTTTTTTTGGTTTTATTTATAGAGATTCAGAAACAAGTGGAGGGAGCGGTAGATGAGAGGTATGTATGTACGCCACTTGCGATGTTGTACATGTTAATATGAATGTATAGTTGTACAATGTTGTGTGAGGGTACATATGTACAAAGAGGGGTTGAGTGTACATAATGGCTAGGTTGTACGTGTGTACACGGTGGATTGGGTGTGCATGAGGATTTTTTTTTTTTGGTGTGTGAATATCCTGAAGTTTTATTTGTTTTCTACGTATGTATTGATGCAACTTACAGTGGACCCTATGATGGAGCGTGGGGAGGACAAGGACGCTAAATCCATATATACGTAACAATATCCATGTGTACAACACTGTAACGATATCCATGTGTACACTGATGTAATATTATTCACATATACACAAAATGTTAGTCTTCCAACATATAACAATACCAATCTTCCAACAAATAGAAAGAGGGTTGGGGAGTATGGTACAATGATATTTTTTATTGTAAAATGACCAACATGGTTTTTGTTTTGGTAAATTTTTCATTTTCCACATGAGATCGTGTACGATGTCTGGAAAGCTAGTGTACATGTGAATGATGTCATGTATAAAAATAAATGGAATTGATGAGAAACAAGTACATGAAATATTATAGGAAATCACCTCTTATGATCATGGCAAAATAATACATATTCGATGTCCATATGTACTTAAAATTTATAGTGTACATGTGTACACATTTTAAAAACTCATGAAAATTATGTACACAAGACTCTAACATGTTATAAACTTCTTCTAAACTTCAACATTATAATATTCACTAACAAAAGTGCAAATTCCATGTGTACAACAAAAAGGCAAGAAGACATGTGTTGTTGATAGTCTTTGTTCCTATGGTGACGAAATCATTTTCTATTAACAAGAACAAAGACATCCATCTCTTAATCTCCTCCACACAAAATTCATCGCATAGATAATCATGATCAAGAACAAAATTCATTTTCTATTAACAAGAACAAAAAGATTCTTTCAGCTAAATTTTTTCTGTCATAATTTCTTATCCAACAAAAAAACATGAAAAGAAAATTACTTTGATAGAGGGAGATTGTCTTCGTCCTTTGGAACAGATGCAACATAACATATATTTGGATGGTACATAATCAAAAGGGTTCACCGGAGAGATCTTTTGTCACGGGCAGAATATGAAATCAAGAAAGGATCGCAGCAGAGCAAGAAGGAGGAGATGCCTTGGGGTTTGCTTGTCATCTATATTGACGTGGTTTACATTTCCATCATCGATGTTGTCTGTGTTGTTGTCTCCATTTTCGCCGTCGTCTATATCGATGTCTCCAACGTTATCGCCATTGCACACTCCAAACTCAAATCATTTTTTGTGAGAGAAATAATTTGTTACATCTCTTTACTAAACAAAAAGAAAAACATTTGTCATAAAAGAAAAATTGAAAGCCACGAAGATGATGAAGAGATAGATTTAGTTTTGTTGATTTCAATGGTTGTGGTTAAATCCCACCACTTCTAATTTTTTAATTATAACTAGTCTTTATAATTGAACTAAAAGAGAATTAATTTAGTTAAGAATGAATGGAATAGTTGAAGAAAGTGTGTGTAGAAGAATGTGTCCTATAGTGTAATAAATAAGATGAAATGTGTCTTAGAGTGTAAATGTTTCAAACGCTTAATATGTGACGTGAATGGTTTGTTCAGTGATTGTACAATCAGTTTAGGTCTCGAATGGAAAAAGCAGTTCAAGCATTGCAGATCAAGCAGATCATGCAGATCAAGCGGATCAAGTGCAGATCAAGCAGATCATGTGGGAGAAAAGCATATCAAACAGTTTATTACAATTAATGTTTTGAATATCGCACTGAACATTGACTCGGCATTATAGCTGAGTCAATGGTCGGACCACTCCAACCGATCCAAGAGTATTTTAATTAAATTTTAAGTTGAATTGAAGAAAACTAAGTTCTTATATCGAACTGAATCACCGGTTGTACCAAATTTGACCAGTTATTGACTGAGTTTACCAATTTTACTCAAATCAGAATCTTAACACAACTCATAACCGGTTAGACGAGCGAGACACAGTCCGATCGGTTTGACCGGCAAGTCTGATCCGGTTTGACCGATAAGTCTGATCCGGTTTTCAAAACACTAATTAAAATTTATAATGATGAAAAATTAAATAAAATAGATTACATATTTAAATAATAAAAATTACAAAGATAAAATAAAATATATAAATATATAATTACATTACATAAATAGTAATAAATATTGCACTATAGTTATGTTACTTTAATTTTGTAGATCAAAATATAAAAATATTAGTAATAAACCAAATACATCTATTTTCCATTAATATATACATTTACTTAATTAAAAACACATAATCATATCAATAATTCAGATAAATGTTAAATTTATATGACATAAATAAAATAGAAAAATGAAGTTTTTTTGTATTGTTAATAAAATTGAACGAAAGTATGTTATTTATAGAAGAATGTTAAATATATTAATAATTTGTAACAAAATTATTTATTAGTCAAAAAAAAAAAAGGGTGAACATCTTCAAAATAGTAGTGGACAAAATTACACGTAGAAGATCTGTTTTTTTTCAGAAAAGACAAAAAAATTTTTAACTGCATGCAATAAATTTTGAAAACAGAAAAAACTTTAATTATGTCTAGTTCTCCTGTAACAGTATTGATCTGTCTCTCTCTTGCCACTCTCATTTATAACCTTAGTCTTGACGCAATTAATTAAAAGGAACTTCACTTTATATTTTAATAGACTAAATTTGATGTACCTCATAGATGTCTTTCATGATAAATAATTTGGCACCTAATGGTCACGTCAGATTAAATGAGAGGGACCCCAACAATAATATTTTAAATGGTGTGTGACTTGTGTTTTCCCTTGATCTATATCTATAGTTACTAATTGATTAATGGAATATGACAATTAAGCAGAAACTAAACAAACACACATCATCATGATAAATATTTTTAACTGTAGTCATAAAATATGTTGAAAATTTCAATGCAAGTCCAAACAACTGAACCAAAGTAGAGCCATCTCATACGTGAGCACCAACGTTACATATGATTAGACAAAGTAACAAAGGGTATTTATTTTATCTAAAACTTTAATTTATTTACAAATCAATTACCTAATAATTGGAACTAGGAAGAGGTTGTTGGTTTGACTAAAATTAGGAGAATCGAAGCATGCAAGCTTGCTTACAGAAAAAAACGAGACTGATCACTTGCTTACAGAAAAAAAAAATCTTTGGTTATATTTTGGTTAAATAGCTTTTTAGCTGGGTAGAAAATTTTACATCATTCACTATTTGTTGGACTAATAACTAATTACCGTATAGCTAAACCACTTCTTAAAATTTGAACATTTGAAATTGTGTAAGCGGTTAGCTTTTGTTTAGGTTAATGCAAATTCACATATTAGAAAATGTAATTCTAAATAAACCAGATACACCAGTGCCGGGTTAATATGAATGATGATCAGTGCCACTAATCCGCTCCAAACTTGGTAATATTAGACCCCTAATATTCCAGTAATATTAGGACCATAATATCTTCATTAGTATTAGTATATATAAAATTTAGATTTAGACAGCATTAAAACACAGTACCACAAATTCTAATTAAAATATATATATATATATATAAATATGTTGTTATCTCTCCTGTTTTGCCACGTGGAAAGTCGTTCGTTGCAGAGGCGACACGTGTCCGTCACAACATTATTTGGGCTTCAGACTTATAAATTCTGGGCCTTATACAACTCTAATTTTTCAAGTCCGGTAACCCACAGAGTCCATCTCTGAACTATTTTACAAATTATATATAGATAGATAACAAAAAAAATTCACATCATCGTAAACTACTTTACCACTTAAATTATTTGTCGGTCTCTTTAGGCTCTATTATTTATGATTCTAAACATTGATTTGGGTCTATACAATAATATTATTCTTACTATAGTCAACTAGCAAATGAAAAATGAAAAATAGTTTTGATTCATCTGCCAATTTATTTTTCTAAGTTAATATATGGTCAATAATTGTATCACAATTTTAATTTATCAATAAATAAAATGACGAGAGGTTTGAGATCAAACATTAAAATCGATGTGCCGTTAACCAGTACTACAAATCTATGCACACATGAAATTAACCATGTGTTTACCCGTAACTGAAGAATCGAACCTTACAAAATAAAAAACAAAATCGAAACTAAATCAAATTTCATGAATCAGGTATATTTCTATATATCATGTATTTCTATATCTCAATTTGAAATATAATTTACAAATCTAAAATATTAAATAAACTTAGTTTTACAGTAACAAATATCATAAACTTATTATTTATAAACTGAACTATCCAAAATGAATTATATGAATATCATTTCCCTAAATTATTTAAAATTATATAAACTACCTGATAATTTATCCAAAAAACTTAAATCACCTATTTGTTTCCTGGAAAAAAACAATTTATCAATAAAATTTACACAAATTAACCAAAATAATCTGAAACGCCCGTAACCGAAAGAGACCCAATTTTGTTTTTGATATTAGTTGGTTCCCCACTTTGTTGTCCAAACTGAACAAAAAAAAACAAAATATCTGAACGAGAATTGAATCAAATTTTATAAATAACCGAACATATCTTATATCTGTAGAATTAAAAAATAAAATAAAATAAACCAAAACAATTCCAAAAGAAAATAATTATAAAAAGTTTGAATTTTAAAAAAGTATAATTCGAAAACATAAAAAAATATGTTTTTTATTTAAATAATTATTTGTTATATATATATATCAAGAACAAGGATATAAGAGTTTTTTGCCATTTATTGAAAATATATTTTTAAAAATACCCCTTTAGTGATGGTAAAGATCAATAATGGTACCATGAATGTGGTAAACATGAAATTTCACCTATTATCTATTTAAAGTTAATATTTTCTTTTATTATGTCAAATTGAACTAAGAATAATAAGAAGATATATATATATATATATACATATATATATATTATCATATTATTCTGAATTGTTTTTTGCTAATTTTGTATTCTCTGAAAAAATAGAATAATGAAGGATATTGTCATTTTAATTCCAAACCAAAAATGTTTATTAAAAATAAGGGCACTCGCACCGGTTGAAATTCATCAGTCTCTAACAAATTTAAAAATATTAAAAGCTGAAAAAGAAGAAAGAGAAAGGATAAAAAAAAAAGAGAGCAAGAGTGGTACCTTTGGGAAGAGGTTTCATACATTTCTAAAGAATCGGTGAATACATGTGGTATCATTTTACAGATTTTTTTATTTTAATTTTTAAAATTATTAATAACTAAATTATGTACAAAAATAATAATAAAAATATTAGTGAGGTACTCTACTTGCTATTTTACCACTAATAATATCCTAACAATGTGATCTTAGAATTCTATTCATTATTGTTTTTTATAATATAGTTTTTAATCCACCATGATTTTTAAATGCTTCATAAAATTAATATAAATTTATATAAAACAGTTTTTATTGTTAACTTCCCGCCCGTAGGGCGGGCCGATCCTAGTATCAAATAAAATGATGTGCATGTTTGATGCTCGTGTGAAAAACTTAGAAAATATATTTTTTACCAACGTTAAGAAAATAATTTATTATCTATTCTATTAAAACAGAAGTAATAATTTAATTCATGTGTGATTTTTTTTTTAAAATTTGGACCCCCATTTAGAAAGTTGTTTCACTTAATTTTTGTATAAATAGTTAAATTATTTGAATTATTCTAAAACAAACAAATCAAATAGATATTTCTATATTTACTCTGAAATTATATCTGAATAAAATATTTTCATATCTTTTTTTACAATATAAATATATATTCCATTTTTCATTAAAATAAACCTTTAAAATATTTAAGTAATTTCGTGTTTATTTAAAATAAATGTATATTTCATTTTTCACTTAAACAAAAATTTTAAATATTTAGTTAATGTCGTGTTTATTTTAAAATTAAATTTATTTTTTAATTATAACTAAAACCATGTACAATTTTTTATTAATCTGCGATATTAATTTAATAAATTAACTTTTAATAAATTTTTGATTCTTTACCAATAAGATTTTTCAATTTACATTTTTTTATGTGATTTAAAATTATGCTATCACTAAAAATTTAAAACAAATAAATTAAATTATTTCATGTGAACTATAAAATTATTGTGTTTTAAAATGTTATATTAAACAATTAGTAGTATGGTAAATATTACAATTAATCATGTAAAATAAATAATTATTGATATAAAAATAAAATAATCATCCTTGTACGGGTCAAGATCTAGCAGGACCTTAAAACAAGGTTTGCTTAAGAGCCCTTGTTCATCTTAAGCGGCCATGGTTGATGGATACACTAATCACAAACTCATAAAACTATGAAAGCAAGGGAATTAAAAATAAGAAAATAAGAACTGGTCTTGGTTAGATTATGTGTGAGATATGCGAATTTATACAAGGAGCTGAAGCGATTACAAAACTATCCCAACGTTTATTCGTCGTTTTTACAAATTAACAACCAACTATAAACATATAGCCCATATCAAAACTGTTTATCTTTTATTCCCTCATGATCGACGATGAGCAAGCAAACCCAAACCAGTGTTTTTTTTTTAACACCACCCAAACCAGTGTTTATCGTTCATAACTTCTTGCTATCATCGGTTTGCTCCGGTTCAGCTTCAAAGAATCACCACTTGGATCAATCTTGCCAACATAAAAGCATCACAACACATCGTTTGATGATGTAAAGCCTAGCTCTTTGCTCTCTAAGAACACCACCAAGTCCTCTACTATTTGAAACTCTCCTCTTTAAAACTCCCATATTTGATATTATAGAGATTTTTGTATAGTAATGATTTTAGCTTGAAGTTGAGAGAGAGTGTAAATAAACAAAGAAAGGTATTTTCTTTTATAGAAGAAGAAGAATTGAAGAAGCGAGAGTACTTGTAGGGACAACAAGTCGAGGTCGCGCGTGGAAATGCATCCCAATACACCCGACACTGTCTTTCACCATCCACTTGTGTTAAGTGTCGCATCATTTTCAATCTTCAGAGATAGAAGATTAATATTTTAGTGGTGATTTGTATCGGTGTGCCATTGTACCAGTATTAGAATTTCAGCCGGACAAAATGTATGTGAGTTGTATGAAAGAAATCTATAGAATGTTAAGATATCAATGCTCTTATTGGTTTGTACACAAAACGACGATGTGATTCTATAGTTCTTTCTTTTTTGAATCTTATTATTACGTTGATATTGTGCTATTTTGATTCTCTCATTTTACAGGATTTAGTGATTAATCTACTGTTTCTGATAAAAATAAGAAAATATTACGTCTAAAAGTAGTTTTAAGTTTTTATTAACATAATAAAGCAGAAAATATTTATACTCTAAGACACATTTCATCTTATTTATTACATTATAAAACACATTCTTCTACACACACTTTCTTCAACCATTCCATTCCATTCATTCTTAACTAAATTAATTCTTTTTTAGTTCAATTATAAAGACTAGTTATAATAAAAAAAATTAGAAGTGGTGGGATTTAACCACAACCATTAATTTGTTTTCTATTTCGACGGCCAAGATCCTTTTTTCATAGATCTGGATTAGACAGATATCCATGTGAAACCTTCTCCATTAAATCAACAAAACCAAATCTATCATCTTTATCATCTTCGTGGCTTTCAATTTTTCTTCTCTAACAAAGGTTTTTCCTTTTGTTTAGTAAAGAGATGCAACAAATTATTTCTCTCACAAAAAAATATTTGAGTTTGGAGTGTGTAATGGCGATAACGATGGAGACATCGATATAGACGACAACGAAAATGGAGACAACAACAAAAACAACATCGATGATGAAAACGTAAACCACGTCAATATAGATGACAAGCAAACCCCAAGGCATCTCCTCCTTCTTGCTCTACTGCGATCCTTTCTTGATTTCATATTCTGTCCGTGACAAAAGATCTCTCCGGTGAACCCTTTTGATTATGTACCATCCAAATATATGTTATGTTGCATCTGTTCCAAAGGACGAAGATGATCTCCCTCTATCAAAGTAATTTCTTTTTTCATGTTTTTTTTTTGTTCGATAAGAAATTCTGACAGAAAAAATTTAGCTGAAAGAATTTTTTTGTTCTTGTTAATAGAAAATGATTTTTGTTCTTGGTCATGATTATCTATGCGATGAATTTTGTGTGGAGGAGATTAAGAGATGGATGTCTTTGTTCTTGTTAATAGAAAATGATTTTTGTTCTTGGTCACCATAGGAACAAGACTATCCACAACACATGTATTCTTGCCTTTTTGTTGTACACATGGAATTTGCACTTTTGTTAGTGAATATTATAATGTTGAAGTTTAAAAGAAGTTTATAACATGTTAGAGTCTTCTGTACATAATTTTCATGAGTTTTTAAAATGTGTACACATGTACACTATAACTTCTAAGTACATATGGACATCGAATATGTGTATTGTTTTGCCATGACTATAAAAGGTGATTTCCTATAATATTTCATGTACTTGTTTCTCATCAATTCCATTTATTTTTATACATGACATCATTCACATGTACACTAGCTTTCCAGACATCGTACACGTTCTCATGTGCAAATTAAAAAATTTACCAAAACAAAAACCATGTTGGCCATTTTACAATAAAAAATATCATTGTATCATACTCCACAACCCTCCTTCTATTTGTTGGAAGATTGGTATTGCTATATGTTGGAAGGCTAACATTTTGTGTATATGTGAATAACATTACATCAGTGTACACATGGATATCGTTACAGTGTTGTACACATGGATATTGTTACGTATATATGGATTTAGCCTCCTTGTCCTCCCCACGCTCTTACGTATATATGGATTTAGCCTCCTTGTCCTCCCCACACTCCATCATACGCTCCACTGTAAGTTGCATCAATACATACATAGAAAACAAATAAAACTTCAGGATATTCACACACACCAAAACAAAATTCCTCATGCACACCCAACCCCCCCCCCCCGTGTACACACGTACAACCTAGCCATTATGTACACTCAACCCCTCTTTGTACATACGTATCCTCACACAACATTGTACAACTATACATTCGTATTAACATGTACAACATCGCAAGTGGCATACATACATACCTCTCATCTACTGCTCCCTCCTCTTGTTGCTGAATCTCTGTTAATCAAACCAAAAAAAAACACCACAAACATCTTAGAAATCTCGGCAATCTTTCACAGAAATAGTGAATCCCAGATTCGGAAAACTAACCACACAACCGGAAAATAGTAAAACGAGAAAAGTGTCTAACCTTTTCCTTTTCCCTTTGATTCTCGTTTTTTCTCGACGACATCGTCTTCTCCGTCAGTTTAAATGTTTTATGTCGCCGATTTCGTTCGTCGCCTTCTCCAGTGCCATTAGATCTACTTTTATCCACGATAAAAAAGGGTTAAGTCTTAACCTTTTGTTGGGTCCAAGGTAAAAAAAACTAATTTTAACTCTCCTACGTGTCCACTCACCTAAACTTCTGGATTTTCAAATTTCAAATTTCAAATTTCATAACTAGCCCAACTATAAATTATTTGTCCAATTACCTAACTACCCATACTTGGTTTACCTTTATGAAGGCCAAATTGGTCTTCAACCACACTAAACTACCTCAGTAGCACATTGTGATCTACAACGTAATAAAAAGATGGAAAGTGACCTACAATGAAAATAACTCTAAGCGTTCAAACAGATAATAAAATCAAAGCTATAATGCATATCAACCAAATAATATAAAACAAATATAGATTTATTTATCAAATAAATTTAGTAGTTATTATAGTAAATTTAATATTAGAAAATTTATAAAAATTAAAATTAAATATCTAAACTAAAAAGATAAAATTGAAGTATAAAAATAAAATATAAATTACCAAATAACATATATGAATTCGCTAAACTAAATTGTATAAAATATTATAAACATTACAATTATAAACAAATATTAATTATTTTAGTTATATTACTTATTATCAAGTATAAAAAATAAAATAAACTATAAAAATATATATGTTTCTCTATCAGTGTAAATGTTATCTATGATTTTGATATAAACAAAAAAATTAGGCGATACAAAAATAACATGTATAACTATTTATGGAAAATAGAGTATATAAATTTGATGTTTTCATAAGATTGTTTTGTGCAATTTATGTTTCATCAATATCATCTGGTTCAACCTTATTATTAAGATTATTATCTATCTAAATATTATATGTAGTATTTAGTGAAGTTATATATTTTTTATACGATACAATGTAACCAAACATATATAATATCTATTAATATACATAGAAGATAATATATATATATATATATATATATATATATATTATAATTATATTATATATTATAATTATATTATATATTATTTTATAAATAAATTCATTAAAATATAATTTATTAAATTAAAAGAAAAGTGAAGTAAAAATAAACAATTTTGAGAAGACCTATATTTGTTTGAGAGTGACAGAAATTAGTAAAGTGATTATATTTTTTTCGTCTAAATTATTTTTATTTAATGTTGTCTATCAAAGACAATAAAGTTGATATGATACATTACATCAAAAAAGTCACAACAAGCTCTTTAGAAACAATCTAGTCCGTTAGAAAATATGATCTGACAAATATGACTACAAGAGAAATTAATGATGAAGTCCATGCTGAAATTTGGTTGGATGTTGCCATTGCATTGACATCAGATGATATTTTTCGACGCTTTTTAACAATCGAAGTGCTCTCTGCATCACAACGGGCTGCAATCACCTTCATTGCCTACACGTTAAAAGTTTTCTTCATAATGATAGATCATTTTCTTTGGTTAAAGCTGTTCTAGAAGAGATCTATTCTGAAAAGTTTACTCTAGATCCCGTCGAACAATCTGCGATAACCATTACAACGAAAATCAAATCAAAACGATTACATCTCTGATTATAAAATTCGGCGGAAAACGAAAATATCTCCGGAAACTTAGGAAAAAAACAACCAGAATGAACCCATAGTACTAGAAGACAAAGAATAAAAATTATTAAAACAGAGATCCCAACGCCGATGTTCTAAAAACCACCGACACAAACTCACAAAAAAATCTCTCTTTTTTTGTCTTCACTAACGGCTAAAGCTTGAGTTCTTTTACATCTTTGTAATAAAGTGTTTCTATTGGTTCTTAACATGCTTTTAACTCCTTTCCCATTTTCCTGCAGATCAACATATTATTGGTTAGTCTTGCTATTCATACAGATTTATTCTTGTTTTTCATTTATTGTTATTATGCAATTAAAACTTGAATTTGAATAAATACAATACTACATGCATTATATATAGATGAACTGCACTAATTCTGCATTTCCTCGTCGAGTAGCAAAGTGGTTCATTTATTCTGTAAGTGGAAACTGAAGACTGGGCTAAGTCTTTTCCTCTAAGGTAAGGAATGGCTCACTCTAGATCAAGGATTGTGCTCTTTCAGCATAGATGTGATGCCCTAGTAGCTCTTCTAAGGGTGGGTTCTTTCCGAAAACTCATGGATATGTATCATGACAGTATGAACTTCGAGGTTTCAATGCAGCTAGAGAGCTGTTGCACTTACGCTTCTCTGGCTGCAGGAGATGGGGTCTTGATGAAAGGAAAGAGATGAGTTCATTCTCTGAAATGGTCTCATAGATGGTTTTTCTTCCCTCCGATGGAGCATCTGATCTTCCATTGGAGATATAATATATGGGGTTTCATGGATCCATTAGTTGGTTTCAGTTCCTTGCTAGGAGAAGAGCAGCTTTTCAGGAGGAATTTGTGAGGACCCAGGGGCGAAGGCGATAAATTTTTATAATGGGTGCACAAACAACATTAAATAAAATATTAAACAAAACACTAAATAAAATATTTTAGATATATATTTAAAAAATGAGATAATCATTCAAAATAATATTTCATTCGATTTCGTAGAGTTGTCTTCACTATTTTCATCGTAGAGAAATATCTTTTAATACTTATCGTTGCAACTGGTAAAGTTAAAATCAACTTAAAAAACCGATACACCAAAAATAAAGATAATATAAATAATAAACTTTTTTTCATCGTCGAGATAAATGTAATTTAAACTGAAAACGTAACATAATTCAAACTTGCAATATACCAAAAACATGATTAATGAAACGTAAATAAATTACAAACATGTAAAACCTGCAATCCATTAACTGTAGTCAAGAGTAAAGCCAAGCCACTTCTATGACTTTTGGACTTTTACTACTGAATCAAAACTTAGATGCTATATATATAATTACGAAAACAACTCGAAGCATTAACATAGAAATTATTATATTAGTTACCAAGAGAATAAAACTTTGTCAATTTGATTTGATGGTTTGCACTTTCATGTTTATGAAGAAAAGCTTCAGCTGGTAATTTTTTTGAGCGAATTGTTAGTTTTTTTAACAAAAAATATAGAGAATACAATTGGGATTTAAAGCTAATTTTAATTTTTGATAGGGTAAATTATGTTTAATTTTTTCATTTGGGTTTAATGTAAATTTTAGTGGATGCACTATCATGAATTATAGTGGGTGCACATTTAAAATTTCTTAACAATTACATTAATTTAAAAAAAAATTATGAGTGCATGTTCACTCTTTCCCTACCGAGTGGCTTCGCCCCTGGTGAGACTTACACGGATGTCCACTGAAAACCTAAGGCGTATCAATGTTCAAACAACTTTGTAATTATTTGAGTCCAAATAGTAATAATATATATTAACTGAAGTAGTAAAGAGGTTTGAATGAGAGTTCCGATTGGGTGGTGCGTTGTACATCAAGCAACCAGTCTAACCACAAATATAGAGTGTGACTGTATAGACTTTTTAGAGTAAAATTAATAGAGTAAAAGTGTTTTACTCTTATTTACTCTATTTTTCTACCAATCGGATGGAAAAAATAAAAAAATGGGGTAATCCATTTTACTCCAACATTTTTTGTTTTCTTATGGTTTGGAAGTAAAACTTTTCACCTTCTTATTTGAAGTTGAACTTAGAGTAAATAATATAAATAATTAAATGTATTCATTTACTCTCATTTGCTCTAGTTTCCACTATCTTACTCTATTAATTTTTCATTTAATTACTCTAAAATGTTTCTAATCACATTCATAGTCTCATTATAACATTAATATTATTTTTATTTGTTTTCACTGATGACAAAAGGCGTGAGGTATTCATACGCTCTGATACCATTTGTGGGGGTTATGATACCCACTTGTTACGGAATACAAGCTCATAATACCCATGTCCCTTTCACTACTCATATGATTAATCCTTGTTCATGACTCAAGAGTTGTTCACCCAGTTCACGGCCGCAGCGCGCTACACCTAGAGTGGATCCATGATCCACAACATCCACTATGAAGTATCAGAAAACACCTCCGATGTGGTTTACAAGATCATAGACTCTCTCTGTTCCTGGGTATGTAAACCCTAGAGAGTATACAAGAGAATACAAGAGAAGTACATGGCTAAGAGCTAAGCCTATGATTACATATCTATCACTAGCTTACTCTATATCTCCAAGAGACGCCATGGAAGCTCTCGCCTCCTAGAGGCTCAGCTTGAGCTTGGAGATCCCTGTCATGATCTCTCCTTCTTTGTATTGTCAGCACTTAACCTAATGGGCTTCAACGATTAGGCCCATATGTTGTTCGCGCATAACTTGTACAAGCCGACCCAACATTGAACATGTCTGATGGGCTTTGACCAAACCTCACAAAACTCCACCTGTTTGGTCCAAGTCCATAACCTTTCATTTGTGCCGACCCTTCTTGATGCTTGAGAAAGCCTGCTCATCTTCAGCATCTCCTTGTCTTCTCTTATCTCTTCTCACTTCTCTCAACTCCACCTTGAACCAAGCTTGAAGTTCCTTCATGATTTTCTTTAAACCTGCATAAGCTTCAACTTATACACCACAACCGCTCAACTAGATTAAAACACTTAAATCCACTTAGCCCCATCAATGAACATAGACATCACGCCTGATGAAAGGTATGTGACAATCCCATTGCCATTCTGAATATTCATCACCTTCATCTATTGTCTTGAGTTGCGAACCTAGCTGCTACACTCCAAGTGTCAAGCTCAACTCCTCATTGACGTCTTGTTACTTCATATCTTGTTACTCCTCGTGAACTTATCAACAACACAACTTTGCTGTCAAAATCACGAACCTGTTTAAGTGCTTGAACAAAGACCTGAACATCCTTCTGCAACTTGTTGTGCACTGAGCCTTGAATCAAATTCCTTGAATACTGTGCAACAACCTTCGAACCACATATGCTTCAGACCTGAAACAACATCTGATTCTCTACTTGTTTAAAATACTCCAGCCTTGAACACGTTTTGTACCGCTGCTACTCTGAACAGGACCTGCCATCCAATCATCACTGCTGGACAGACTTTCAACACAACCTTGGTTCACCCTTCATGTTGTTAACAGAAATTGCTACCATATAATTCTCCTTGAATCAACTGCAAACCCTTGAAGTCACTCATGCTCCATATCTCTGAAACAGCCTTTGACTTAACCTTGATGTTCTTGATCAGATTACACTTGAGCATCTCTTTGTACCGCTGCACACTTAAGCAGGACACACCGCCTAAAACCACATGATTAGGAAGACTATCGACACAAATATCTTTGCTACACCATCTGATCAAACTGTTCTGCAATAATAGAACCTCCACTAACAGATTTAGACCCCACTGCTAGTTGAATGAACTGAGCCTCATACCATCGAATCCATGATACGCCTTGGCTCTCCCCACGAGCTGCCTGTGATATCTTATCTAGAATCCCAGATATTCCTCCTTTACTCAGCTGTGAAAGCATTATCTCAATACCTTTCTTGTATTGAGATGTCTCCAAACACCGAAACATGTGCATCACCATCAACGACTTGAACACACATGTTACTTGTTGAACTCGCCATTAGCCTGATGAGTACCTGGCCATCGATGAGTATCTGGCCATTAGCTAATGGACTTTCCTGAGGACACTGCCTCAACATTCCCCTGTGATGCGACCATATATCCAGAACTCCACATGTTCTGATCCATAAATGCAATCGGATTTTCCTGCACTTATACCTTCATGAAAGTTCTTTCAGTTCCATGACCTGAGTTTAAGATGAGCCTGCTTGTGGAGAACAAGTCTTACCCTTCCTGAGATGGACAAACTGTAAGACAATTCCCTGCAATCCCTGCAATGTCTTCTAACAGTTTCTTACTTTGCTTCATCTCACCATTCTTCATCTTCACTGCTCAGTATTTCAGTATCTCTTGATACTTACTTCCCTTCAGTTTAACCAAGTACCTCACCACGTGTTATCTTGCATTATACTCGGCTCTGATTTCGTGGTCCTCTGTATCAACCTCACTGCAGTGTACTCATGATACAAATGCCGATTTCACTTGTTTTGCCTACAAGTTACTTTATGTAAGACTCCTCTTACAAATCTCCTTATGATGCACCTTGTACTTGTTAACTGACCTTGACACTCCTGACTTTGACATACTGAACATATCCACGACCCTCTTGTTATGGAATAACCTTTCCTTTCAGCTCTTACTCCCTTGAGCTGACCATGTTACTAACTGAAACTTTTACCCTACAGCTGAACCAATCAAGACATCTTCTAAACCAGTGACTCACTCCACCTGGAATCAGATTATATGTATCCTTGATGCATCAATCCTTATATAATCTCAGTGGCTCCACCTGAATCAAATAACCATTTAGAAGTACCATGTCTCTGTAAATAAGTTTCTACAACTGTTCGTTGTTCCTGTCGGCCTTTCACTGTATCTCTCATCATCCAACCCTGTGTTGCTCCTGAGATACTCCCTTACAGCTTCTCTCGTGTCAAACTCAAACCCATGACGAGTTTCTCAAGCTGTAATCATACATGAACCCTGACTTATTCAAGCATGAAGTTCCGACCCGGTCAAGTCTGCAAATTTCTCCTTTTTCTTATGAGCTTCGATTATTGTCCGAGAGCTCCACCTTGACACTTATGGTCGTGACACCAGACTGGTGTTCCTTACTCCTCTTCTGAGTCATCTTGAATTTCTGACTCAGACATCCACGACGATTACTCTAAGGTATAACTCACACACGCTTCTACTAGCTGTGGTAGCGACTTTCTGCTTCTTGAGCAAGTGTTGATGACTATTGTCTCATACCCTTTATCCTCAGGATTACAACCAGTCGTAGCAACCTGTTCAACCCGATTCCGCCTGCGCATTTTTATCTGCCTTTGACCAGAATCTTCAAGCTAAGTCTAACCTTGAATCGCCTTTTCCCTTTAGGTTCTTCCTGTCACTCACACGACCTCACTAAAGCTACTACATGCTGT
>NC_027754.1:32031973-32036561 GCF_000695525.1 Brassica oleracea var. oleracea | reverse complement strand
TGTACAACCTATTCCTGCCACACTGACTTGGTGACTATTCTGGCTTTCTTCTTACAGCCAGAAACTTTCTGTGTCACTCTCAAGACCTCACTAAAGCTGCTACATGTTGTTACCACAAATAGTCATTTGCTCGAGCATATACTTGTGTAGGATTTTACACACTTTTCCCTTGCTTTAGTTTCCTCTTCGTGGAGGTACACCATGTTTCAGTCACACTAACTTGGTGACTCCTCTGACTTTCTTCTACCAGCCAGAAACCATTCCTCTCATGCACCCACGAGCCTGACTTGAACTGAACTAAAATAAATCACCTTTGTTTCGTCATATTGTTGTCACACAAAAACCAACCTGGGCAGCTGCAAGATCCGTTGGTCATCTTTCGCTAAGATAACCTGCATTCCTTGTGATCTCTGAAAAAACTTTTAGTCCCTGTGAGATTGACGACCTTTGATTCCATCTCCTTAAGTCTAGCTTTGACTTAATGTAAGTCAGTCTTCCCTTGAGATATCCTCCATCCCAGACGACTCAAATCAATCTCCAACACTGATCACTAACACGCCCACCTGTGCAATTGTTTTTGCTGTTGCTTACGCGAGTCTTCCCTTTCTTGCAAACATCTATTGCATCCCTTACAAGTGTCTCATCATGATTTCACCAACCTGAAACCATCACGTGCTTTGAGATCATCCTTTGTGAACGTTTCTCCCTCTGTCTCTGACGTCGTTGTTGTATACCACAAACGAACGCCATCTGCTTTCTCTGACGCTACCTGTTCAATGTCATCTTTGGTTTGTCACACTTACTGTGATAGTGACTACAAATCTACTGATTCTTCTTCTCCAAAATTTCCAACTGATGTCGATGCTAACTTGAAGCTCCTGCAGAACCTGAATCACCACTGCCTCAAACCATAAGCCCTTTGACTCAATCCTTATCCAACCTCAATAGCCCGTAGACACCAAACTCCTCATCCTGAGAATTTCCTTTGTAATAATCTGAATGAGCACCTTGCCTTGAACATCACTCTGAACCGTTGCTGTTGCCAAGAATTCCATGAGATACCGAGCTGAAATACCCACATAGATTAGAACACCACCTGCAACTGATATACCATGTAGATTCAATCCAAGAACACCGTGAAAACCCTCACTGAATCTTCAGACAATCCCATAGAAAAACCAGTGCGAAAACCCCTTGTGCTCCACCATGCTTTCAGTTCCAATAACTTGCAGAACATGAAGAAACCCAAGACTCCAGTGCATATAGTCACACACGCCTTGTGACTACAGATCGAGGACAGCTCTGAAACCTTTCTTTCTTATGCTAGCAGCCTGCCACCATCTTATCTTGTGAGTAACCCGAAGTTCTTCCACACAGTAGCAGATTCTTGCACCCCTGGAGAACTCTAGAGAAACCCTGATTTCATAACTAGAAATCATCTCAACCGATTCAACTGACTCGTGAATCCTTCCTTCATAAACTTGTGCAGCTGCAGCGAAGAACGTCCAACAGTTTTCCTTCTTCTCTTGTAAACCGAAAATCTCTTTAACTTGATCTTGTAACTCGGTTTATCCTCTGATTTTTAACTTAATCAGATTCCACGTATGTAGAACCACGTGTCCACCAACTTCCATTAAACCTTGCGAGTTTCTTCTGTCTCGCTTGGAAGCTTCTTCATATGTCTCTCCTCCTCGAGATGCGGACTCCATGAATCAATGAGCCTATGCTCTGATACCACTTGTGGGGTATTCATACGCTCTGATACCACTTGTGGGGTTATGATACCCACTTGTTACGGAATACAAGCTCATAATACCCCTGTCCCTTTTACTACTCATAGGATTCATCCTTGTTCATGACTCAAGAATTGTTCACCCAGTTCATGGCCGCAGCGCGCTACATCTGGGGTGGATCCAGGATCCACAATATCCACTATGAAGTATCAGAAAACACCTCCGATGTGGTTTACAAGATCATAGACTCTCTCTGTTCCTGGGTATGTAGACCCTAGAGAGTATACAAGAGAAGTACATCGCTAAGAGCTAAGCCTAGGATTACATATCTATCACTAGCTTACTCTATCTCTCCAAGAGACGTCATGGAAGCTCTCGCCTCCTATAGGCTCAGCTTGAGCTTGGAGATCCGTGTCGTGATCTCTCTTTCTTTGTATTGTCAGAACTTAACCTAATGGACTTCAACGATTAGGTCCATATGTTGTCCGTGCGTAACTTGTGCAAGCCGGTCCAACATTGAACATGTTTGATGGGCTTCGACCAAACCTCACAAAAGGAAAGCATGAAAATGGGGTCAAAGTGTCAGGTTGGGAGAAACTGAATCTGCATCATTGTCTTATTGATATTCTGTTGTCGGCCAACTTTAACTATGCAGTGCCAGCCAATATGTTTATGTACTCATCTACACATATGTATTCATTTATTTTTGTCACGTTCTTTATACACATATTTTGATGAACTGAAGAGTTTCATAATCAGAAAACTCGATTATGAAACTCGATTCAGTGTATCCTATTTTTCTTTCTACTGATGTATGTTAAGGGCAATGGTCACTAGATTTTTTTTTTCTTTCAACAGTCACTAGAATTTGAATCGTTACGTAGATGATTTAATAGAATCTATCGAGCAGTAAGAAAATCTTGATACATAAAGCTACTGAGGAAGAGACAAATTAAGTTGAACGGTCAAAAAGACAAGAGGATAAGCTCGACCACGTGCGGCGGGCCTACACGACGGACCTACCACCGTCGCCGTCGTGGCCAGAACCATCGACCTCTTCTCTTGTCGCTTTCTCACATCGGGGTCCAACTCTATTTATTTTTATTTCTTTTTATAAGTTCCAACTCTATTTATTGATGTTCACACAAAGTTGTCTATTTACATTAGCCAATTAATTAAGCTAAACATTCTTACGTAATTGTATTCCACTTCTTTTTTCAATTTTAGATTTTTTTTTTTTTTTTTGACATCGAACGGCCATTCTATTACTCAGGCTTGAGATGGTCTGGGTAACCAGACCGGAATAAAACAACCAATGAAAAGTAACTCCCTATGGAAGGATCTAGCATTCTTAGCTAAAAAATCTGAAAATTGATTTCTCGCTCGTGGAACATGATTGATGCTAAACTCCGGGAAACATATCCGTAGCGTCTCTATCCTCTCCAATTCCGTCGCAAAGCTAGGCCACGCATGAGGATCATCTAACATTGCGATCAGCTCCTTACAATCCGTCCCAAAGCGCTGGCATGTTGAGTGCTGTAGCATATTCTCCATTGCCCACTGTAGCGCTTCTACTTCTGAATGCAAGGCTGATTCACGTCGAGGAAGATTCTTCATCCCCATGAGCTGAGTATTTCCCGTATTGTCCATCCAAACCCATCCAAGTCCACTGAAGTTGGCAGATGTTGTCCAAGATCCATCCAGCAAGCAAATATTACCCAATCTTATGACTTGAGGGTTCTCTATATTAGTCTCTTGTACCATAGGTTGTGATCGTTCGCAGCAAACCAAGCCTGACATTCACTCTCTTCATAGCGGACTAACTCCAAAGGATCTCTATCTATCCCCTTGAATAGTTTATCATTCCTAGCTTTCCAGATATACCAAATTATCCAGGGAAAAGGATCTCTGTCTTGTTCCGGCTCAATAATAGAGTTTTTTCTCCAGAATAGGTAGTCCATATTGGCGTAGACACTTGGTAGTGGAAATACCTCAGGGCTTGTTGGGGTTGTCGATAAGGTCCAAGCTTGTAGCGCTGGCGGGCATTCAAAGATAGCATGTGTGACTGATTCATCCAAATCTCCGCATCTTGGGCAATAGTTATCACATCGCATATTACGTCTTGCTAAATTCCTTGTTACTGCAACATGCCCAGTCAATAACTGCCAAATAAGATGACATATTTTCGTAGGCGCTTTTAACTTCCAAGCAAAAGCTTGAAGCTTGGTAATACTCGGTTCCAATATCTCCTGTGCTTCCGCCGTCTTCAATAAATTCTGGGCCACCCAATATCCAGATTTAACCGAGTATTGGCCATTCCTTGTGTAGCTCCAGCAAAGAGTATCGCACCGGTGAGATGAACTGATGGCCAAACTCTTTATAAGCGGTATGTCCTCGGGATTTACATAATTCTCCAATAATCCAACATCCCAATCCTTCCCTATCTGATCAATGAGATCGCTTACTCTCATGTTAGGATGCATTACTGGTGCCACAGGGACAGCCGGCCTCGCTGGGATCGTTGGGATCCACGGATCCTCCCACACCTTTACTTCATAACCTGAGTGTATCTTCTGTCTGATTCCCAGCAATAACAACTTCCTTGCAGCAGAAATGCTAGTCCACACATAAGATGGGCAGCTAGCCGAGTTTACTCTCAGCGGCGAGGTTAATTTGTAGTATCTCCCCTTCAACACCCGAGCGACCAATGAGTCTGGGAATTGAACCAACCTCCATAGTTGTTTTGCCAACAATGCCAGATTGAACTCATGGATCATACGAAACCCAATCCCTCCTTCCTCCCTTGGTAGGCAAACTTTTTCCCATTTCGCCCAGTGAATTCCTCTCTTTGGTGG
>NC_027754.1:32007055-32030033 GCF_000695525.1 Brassica oleracea var. oleracea | reverse complement strand
TGAGCCCGCTGTACTCGGGAAAAAAAGTCAGGCCTTTCCACATGTTGTAACCGTGATCTAACATCCATTGAGGGGCAATATCCTTTCTCATGAGATAGCAAACCACAGATTGTACAGTGTTTGAAAAGCTTGTCGTACTTTATTTCGATCGTAACCTCATCTCCCTCATATTCCACTTTCCTAGAGAACTTCAGTGGACGGCGTGAATCAACCTCTATGAGCATGCGCCCCTCTGTGAGCTCCAGAGTATCGACATGACCGAGTCTACCACCTATGTTTCTTAGGTTCGTATCAGTCCAAAGATGAAGAGGGAAGCCAATGAGCTGAACCCAAAAAGGAATAATCCATGGGTAATCATCATGCACTATGGGTTCCCAACGCACCAGTACAAACATACAGAAGTTGTAATGGAATGGGCCTCTTCTCAGAACAGACTTTAGATCCTCCTCAGACATGAAGTTTAATAAAAACTTCCCATTCCCAAGATCATTGGCAGTGATTCTCTCAGACAAACCCCACTGCGAAGGCATTGTTTGCAACAGCTTCTCTACATTCTGTTTCTTTGGATTAAGGACCTTGCCAATAAGAGACAATCCAAATTCCTTGATTACAAGACAAAAGAATCATCGTGATCCACCAGCTTTATAGGTTCATCATCATCCTCATAGAGGATCCCTTTGCCCTTGATATCCGCTTGATGAGCAGATCGGAAACGGTTGAAAGACCCCATACAAAGATATGGAATCACCCAGGATCGTAAATAACAGTACAAACCCACGAATGTAATCGAGACAGGCCAATGAGCCATGTTATCTGAGATGGATCGTAGATTCCCCAAACCGTTGGTTAAGAACGTGTTGACGTAGAAACCACGAGTGAAAGAGAAACGATTTGCCGTGAGAACTATGGTGATTGTTGGAGAAGAAACAGATTTGAAACCTGAAACGTCCACGTGAAGCAACGATGGCTGATGTCTACGTCGAGGAGCGTAGAGATCAGATGGAGATCGAAAATCCAATGAGAAGTCCGATCTAAAAAGCTGCCTCCATGATCAAACTATGATCGCCTTGAGCGCCGCTAGGGTTTTTCAATTTTAGATTTGTTTCAAGAATTCAATATCTTGTATATATTTTCAGAACTGAACTACTTAAAGGCTTAAAGCTACGTATATATGATATATCGTTCGTGGCGGTCAAAACAACAAGTGAAGTAGATCTACCATCTCGTTAGGTTGGTATCATTGTGGCATTTCACAATATTGTCAAAAGGAGCCTGTATATCTTTGTTTCACATGGTATGTTTAAAGTTTAAACTATGAGTTCATTGTTCCGAATAGTGAACAAATAATTCCAATGGTGATCCAACTGTAATATCACAACTCCAACCAGCTGAAATATTTTGGGGTCTGTATGTACATGCTTTTCTATTCGACATTATTGGTCCACATAATATTGTATCTACGTACTTCAATACTTGTGGACTTATCTTCAGGTGAGTCTTTCAAAACCGTACATTGATAACATATGGCTTTTTCTTGGAAATGCTCATAATTCTTCATGGCTCATGCTTAGGTCACATTGCTATTCTTTATATTAAGTCAATTAGAAGTTTATACGAAGGTGTTTGAATGGCCTATTAGCTCAGTTGGTTAGATCGTCATGCTAATAACGCGAAGGTCCCAGGTTCAAAACCTGCATAGGCCAATTATTTTGAATTTTCTATTGGGCCTCAATATATCGACGAGCCCATATCATGCCCCACCGTTATTTTTCAAGGAAAACACATCACTATACATTTGGCATACAAATTTGTTCATTCAGGGCCATAAAACTCCATACCATTGGGCCCATTCTTTAAACTTGTAATTCATATATGATGTGATGATACATGAAAAATTTACTTCGTTGAGAGAGAAGTCGCAATTACGAAACCATATTATAAGTTTATAACAGAATAAAAATCTGAAAAGGAAAAGAGAATCATAGTATAATCAAAATAATGTGTAATTCTTGTATTCATGCAAATAAACCTATAGATGCACAAGTGACAAGATCATGACGTGATGTGTTTTGTGGTATCAACTGTATATCTGTAGTAATAATAAATAACGTAAGAAGAAGAGAGGATCTGTCACGGTGAAAGAGACAACATTGCAAAGATCCCGAAACTAAAACTCACAAGAGTTTCTATAAATAGAACAAAGATCTAAGTCTTCACTTCCCACGAAAAAGATTCGATCTACCCCTCTCCATATCACTTGTTATACTAGGTACTCTCTACCTCAATCTGATCTAGGAAGTGTAACATTTATTATATATCCTTACATATATGAAGTGAAAGCTGAGTATTCAGTCGTTGCTAGCAAATAAATATTAATGTAGAGACGATTTTTTTCTATGCACATTTAAATTTTGATTGCGACATTATTTTTATGGTCATCAGAAATTTAGCAAGGGATATGCAAAGAGAATTTTCTGTCATTATAGATTATTATGGATAAGTACATGTATAAACGAAACCTCTTATTTAGTAGTAATAATAGAAAAGCATTAATTGACAATTAGAAAACTATAATGTTAAGTTGCATATAGTACACATCAAGATCATAATATAATAAAATCTTCTTGATTCCACTCCACTGATACAAACCCAAACTCTTTACATAACCTATATTAATCAAGACCAGAAAATGTCTTAATTATAGTACAATATGTAAACCTAACCCTAAATAAAGGGTCCTTCATAAATTAAAAACATAGAAGAAGAAACCCAAACCACATTAAAAATATTAAAAAGCCTCAAAAACATTAAGACCACCAACCCATGATCCCATGTTGCAAGTCCAATTAACTAACCCTAATTAGTTAATTAATGACGATGATCTAAACAATCATTTTATGGAGGAATCAACTAATTGTAACATCGATTTGCCATCTTAGTAGTCCTTTGCCTCTTTATACTCCCTGAAGATGATTTCTCCAAGTTATTGTTATCATTATTTTCATCATTATTATTGACACACTTCTCTATAACCGCCTTTAACGCTTCTTCTATCGAACTCACGCGATTATATCTCTTCTCTTCATCATCATGCTCCACGGCATCGTTACGATATTCAAAACCATCATCTTCATGGTCATCTCGGCTCAAGAAAAGAACGTTCTTGACTCGACCACCTACGGTTGCGATCTCGGCTTTGAGAGTTCGAAGATGAAGAGACTTTAAGGCATTTATGACGTCGTGAATGAGGTCAGTCCTGTCTCCGCAGCAAAAGGAAGCTCTTATCACCAAGTTTCCTTCTTCATCGTTGTAAGTCGAATCTACGGTCAGATCATCGGACTCTGTTGGGACTTGACACGTCTCGGTGACCAGTGATGTCTGTCGTTTTAACTCCTTCATGTGTTGGATCACTTCCGCTAGCAACGAAGCTTTGTCGGTCTAAAGAAAAAAATAATAATAATAATTAATACTAATAATGATTATAATTACAAAAAAAATCACATGTATGAAGTATACATACCGAAAATATCGTTATGATGTAGTTATTGCTTTTTAAAAATGAGAACTACAACTACTTACTTGAATAAATGTAACATTTTAAAAGTAGATCATTGATTAATTCTAAAATTTTCGTTAATTTCAATTAATTCTCCTTCCATTTTCCAAAACGTGCTTAAATTTCAAAACATCAAAGCCATATTGGAAGGGAAAGAGTATTAATTATTACAACTTACTTTTGTTGTGTTTGGTAAAATGCTACGCAACTTAGCAAGATGAGTGTTGATTCTCTCTCGCCTTCTTCTCTCGGCTTCACTATGACTCTTTGAAGCAGCCAAAGCCTTAGCATCCATGACTTCTTGTGCACTCATTTTCCCCATAACCTCACCATCAAACCCGAAGGACGAGCCACGACGCATGATGGGTCCAAGAGCTTCGGATAAGATCCTTAGATGGTTCTGGTGATGATGATTATCCATGGGAGGAGAGACAAAACCATCAGTATAGTCAAAAGAAGAAGATGAAGAAGCTCTCTTGTTGAAGTAGTGGACCGGGTCAGGATAACGGGTCGGGTTGGATGGGAAATGGGTCGGGTCAAAAGAAGGTAAAGATGACCAGGGGTGGTTTTGTGGATGGAGATGAAGAAGGAACTGGTCTTGATAGTCTTGTAAGTTGTGAAACGTTTGGAGACAGTCTTCTTCTTTCATTGCATACATTTTTTGGTTTTTTTTTTTTTTGGAGTAGAAAGAAAGCTAGAAAGAAGAAAGACAATTGTAGAAGAAGAGACAAAAGGTCACAAACATCTCATTTGATAACGCATACACATATATATAGTGCTATATTATGTGTCATTTGATATTACTAGTACTATTCTTTAAAATAGTTATTTAATATTTAAATATTAATATGAAAGATTTCTTTTCAAATGAATGAATAATTCATACATGAAAACATCTTCACCGGTTTGTACAATCAGACCGCCATTATCTTTGATAAATACTTTTAAAAAAAAACTTTGATAAATAAACATTTGGAGCATATAATTTTTCCCAGAGAAATCTTGTTGATATTTTATGATGTCTTTTACTCCAGTTCTGTAGAATGGCAAAATAGTTCAATGATAGCTTTGCGATTCTAATTATTATTTTTAGTCTGAAAAATAGCGAATATTAATAAAACAATTTTAACAATGTTTTGTATTACATCAACTCTCAAATTTTGTAACTACACCAATTTGTTTTGTCTAAAAAGTTTTTGGTAAAGTGTTTATATATCAATGTTTCATTATTGTTCAGTGTCCATCATAGTTCATATTGTTTGAAAATTTTCATTTTTTCTGATGGGGCCACGATTTTTCTAGTATATTTTTTATTATGAATATATAAACATATCTGCAAGTGCTGCACATCTTCTTTACTTTTCTTCTACGACTTCTAAATGGGGAGCTGTCATCATCATGTGGATTTCTCTAATGGATTTTGCTTGCTATGAACAATAGCTAACTATTTTTTCTAAACACAAAAGTTAATTATTTAATTTTAAACATTTTTGATGTTAGTAATGTTAGTAAATCTGTCTACTTTTATATTTGTAAAAGTATTTCCAGCCCATATCTATTTTTGACTCTAAATGCCATAATAGAGAAAATTCATTGCAATCCACTTCTATTTCTTTTTTTTTTAAATAGAGATTGATATTTTTACTTCTATATTTAGAAAAAGAAATAACATTTTCCTATAAAAGAGACATATTTTTTATCTACAAAATGATCATTTAACTATTTACTTTAATAATTTTAAACAAAAATAACTTTTTAGTGAAATACATTTTTATATAAATAGAATTATACTTTTTATTTACATAATAATTTTAAAGAAATACTTAATTTAAATAATATCATAATTTTATTAAATGTTAAAATAAATTGGGTTAATTTTTAACTTTCAAAAATAAAAAGTGTTATTTGTAAATTTTAAAAAGAATATATCAGGAATATTTCTTTTTAGAAGAAGAAGTAGATGAATACGTTGGAGACAAAGTCGTCTCTATTATAGAGTTCTCCTATTTTAAAGAAATGCCACGACCCTTAATTTTATTTAAATATAAATATAAAAGGACTCTTTTTTATACGAGGAATACCACACCCTTAATTCTACTAACTATATCAATTTTATTTTTATTAACCTTGAGATATCTCAGATATATGAAAAGAGCCAGACTAATTTTCAATTAGAAATACAATATATCGATTGTCCTTCTCTCTAGATATTCAAATTATATATACGATGATATATATTACTTTTATAGAAGTTAAATGTCGTGATCAACTAGACACAATTGATGTCAAAAAATAAAATAAAAATTAACTAGACGCAACTTATATGATACTGTATATTGCAATTTGAGCATGTATTTGGACGAGAATTGTTTTTACACAAATTAGTCTCAGATGCTCGTGAAAATTCAAGTTGGCGTCAAAAACATGAAAATAAAAATTACATGATAAAGATGTAGGTATAAATAGAAAAGTTCATAATTTATTTATAATGTTATTGTCAACATTTTTTTGTAAGTCATCTTTTCAATATTTTTTTTCAAATCATCATTTCAACATATGATTTCCTCTACCAGTGATAAGGATCCTCCCCGGGGATGAAACTTCATCTTACATGTGTGGTTTTCGCAGTGTTTGGTCTCGGGATTCTAGTGTCTGACGTTTGGCATAGATAAGCGTCTCTGGTCTATGCTGGAGCGGTTGTAATTTTGGTTTCTGCTTCTTACAATTGTGATAGCTGGAAAAGCATGGTTCGAGAGGTTATTATCTTCCTTTTCGGCTTCCATCTTGTCTGTTAGTTTATGGGTTTCTTGTTGATTTCCATTACCAGTTGTAAAGAATGCCAGTTCCTTGGTTTAATAATCTTTTGGTCGGGATTGGCTTAGTCGATCTGTGTATATGTTCTCCGCTCTTCTATTTTTCTTTGCTTTCATTTATATGGTTCTGTTCATTATTAATGAAAATCTTTTTAAAAAATTATCTTTTATTTTTCTTGCTTATTTTTTCTTTGTCCACCTCTCGGTACCACTATTTTTGAAAATATCAAATTATGCGATGATATCAAAAAGAAGAGAAGATTTAAGTCGATATATATAATTAATGAATATACTTTTACATGCATTTAAAGGGCGAGAAAGACGAAGAGGACATGATAATTGTTTTCATCAGGTTCTGAAACAACGCCTTAAAAGAATTACATTTGGCTGCTTAATGTCTTGTTGTTTCAGTAGAAAACATATATAGAAACTCAAAAATTAAACTAAGAAATAAAAAAACAAACACTGACCACAGGACACACGGATTGTCGACCGACCAGAGACCAAAAAGAGTTTTACTTTTAATCATTAATAATCCCACTCTTTTTCTTATAGCCAACCCACTTTCTTTTTCTTTTCTTCGTTCTTTAATCTTGACAACAATCCTTCTTTAATCTAATCTAACTAATCCAGATTTTCTAAGTTATAGATTTGTCTTAAGTGCACCGGAGAGATTTTTTTTTTTTTTTGACGTCGCACCGGAGAAATTCTCTTTTTCTATTTGATCTACTCGTATATATCAACGAATATCGTATATAGTGATTTACATATATCTTTGATTTTTGATATATACGTATTTATATGTTTTGACCCTTTACAAAAAATTTTTTTTTGATATATACGTATTTATATGTTTTGACCCTTTACAAATTTTTTGTTTTACAAAAATATATTTACAGTGAAATTTTTTTAAAAATATTGTTTTACCATTCATAAAATTTATTACACAAAGAAAATTACTGAGCTTTACTTAAAAATGATAAAATAGAGTTTATATATTTTCAATTATTTTCATATATTATGTCAAAAATAAACTTAATTAGAAGACAGAAAAATAATTTTAGAATAGATGGAGTATGGAGATTAATTAGACATGAAATGTCATAGTAAAATAGCTAAAAAAATAAAACCAAACTATATATATTAAGTAATTGATCGTAGTATCATTCTAATTAAATTAGTTATCAGAATGTCTTTCTAAAAATACTTAACGAGTAAGTTCATATGATTTACAAACTATTTATGTCAATAGATACGAAAATTGGTGAAAGAGTATATAATAGGACTAAACAAAAATAGGAAATAGAGTTTATATATTTTCAATTATTTTCATATATTATGTCAAAAATAAACTTAATTAGAAGACAGAAAAATAATTTTAGAATAGATGGAGTATGGAGATTAATTAGACATGAAATGTCATTGTAAAATAGCTAAAAAAATAAAACCAAACTATATATATTAAGTAATTGATCGTAGTATCATTCTAATTAAATTAGTTATCAGAATGTCTTTCTAAAAATACTTAACGAGTAAGTTCATATGATTTACAAACTATTTATGTCAATAGATACGAAAATTGGTGAAAGAGTATATAATAGGACTAAACAAAAATAGGATAGGTAATGAAGCTAGGGTTTTGGGGTGGTGGTGGTGGTGCAGAGTGAAGCCCACACGACGTTCAACATTCTGGGCTCTCTCCACGCTGTCTTCTTCTTTTGCCTTCTCCAAGAATCTCAAATCATTTTGTCTTTGAATTTACTCGTCTTCTTGTTTTTTTCCAATAATTCTTCTATTTTATCAGTACTTGATTGATTTACACACATGATTCTTTTCTGTTTTCCAGTGTTGAAACTTGAAACAAACCTCGCTATTATTCTGTCTTCGATAACTTTCTTACATAGGTCCTAGTGAGAAGATATCTAACTAAATCTCAGATTTTTTTTTTTTTGCTAAAATTGTATAATTATTATCTCACATCAGTCTTCTAAATAAGTAAATAACATTTGCTTAGGATTTGCTAGTCTCAAATGTTTTACGCATATTTATTAGTTTATTTAACAGGAGGTTCCTTTTCTTTTTGTCTATAAAACTGTCAACACATATAGGAGTTTGTTTGGAAAGAAATTCGAGCAAGCATGGAGTTTTTTTCAGGAGATAATTCATCGTGGTGAGGTTCCAGTACGAGTTAATTCTAGTATACTAGTAATAGATTCGCACATAGTAATGACTTGAATGTGAACAAGTAAGGGCATACAAAGTAAAGATAAATCTTTAATTTCATTTCGTTCACCATAGGCTGTGCGGGCTGAATGATTCCCAAAGCTCTACATCGGTCTTTAGTACCTAAGCCATCTTGAAAAGCAAGCTAGCTAATGATGCCACAGCTTCATAGTTCTCTGAGCTCGGGTCAAGGAGTTTGTTTCTAACAAATGATGATTTTTTCAACTTCAGCTTCAAATAGATGATGATTTGTTTTTCATGGTTTATATATGTACATGATCTGGTTAATTTGATTCTTAAAATGAGTATTTATTTCAAAATATAAGGCGGAATGTTACATTTAATACGCCAATTAATAAACATGTTGATCAGCGAAACTTACCTACGAGACTTACTTAAATTTGAAGATACGAAAAGAACATCATGATCAAGTATACGAAATCAATATCATGAAGCCTATTTTTTATACACTGAAAAAGTAATAAACATCATATCAAAAGCAGCAACAATAATACTAGTTTCTAATGACTATGGATGGACATAACCTGATAATTTTCACGGTATCCAATACTATATAACAAAATACATTTTATTTATAATATTTTCACTCTTCAGACCATGCCCTTCGCCGAGTATGTGCTTAAAACTGTTGGTCCATAAAATGTCATATTTTTAGGGTGAAGAATTACTAGATAACAAACAATTGTTGGAAGAAAACTATAATCAATCATTACCTTTAGAATAAAGTCAATGTTCATGTTCAAATGGCCTTTCGAAAAGCTAAAATCATTTACTCCTTGACAAGCATGGCTCATTTGAAAACCAATTCATTTAGTTACTCTGGCTTTAATTAGTGTACTAAAAACTGTACAGTAAACACTAGTTAAGCGAGATTAATTAAATGAATTTCACATAGCGAAATTGTTGGAAAAATCATTAAACTCTATAGGCTACAAAGACATTATAACTAAAGATAATTCGTACTCCTTTTAAACTCAGATATACATCTTTTACTTCTTTCTAACGCCACAATCATATATTTAATTTATAAACTAAAAGATCTTACTCCAAAAAGAAATCAGTCCAAAACAGAATTACAAATACGAGAAAACAAAGAGTCATATACCCTTTTGTTATAACACACGAAAAATAAGCACGAATATTATTACCACGTGAAATTCATAAAACAATGAGGAAACAAAACAGGTTTACGAGTTAAAATAAATCTTCCAACAATTTAATAAAACACCTAATCTTTTCTTAATCACCCAAGCTGCAAACAATTCGACTCAAAAAGCACTAATCTTGATTCCAAGCAAACACTCCATAAACCAAAATAAAACATCCGTTACCTTTATCCTGTAATTCTATGAAAATAATATTAGTGAAACTTCAATAATTAATTTTCTTAATTTTGTAAAAGTTATCCAATGATTATCCCGGCCTTTGTCAAATAAAAACTCTGAAATTGAGTGTTATTTTTGTATCGAGTAAAATCGGCTGAATAGTTTCCAAAGGTTGAAAACTGTTTAGAAAGTAGATTGCAGATCTTGTCAGAGTATCTCCAATGTATTACTCAACTTTTTACTTTAAAATAGTGCAACACCAAAATAGAGTTAAATTTTACTCTAAAGTATTACTCAAATTTATTACTCCAAAAATAAATATTTCAAAATAATTCCACTTTTTTAATTAATAATTGTTAGTAATACTTTCAACTTATAAGAAATTACCAATTAACCCCAACTATTTTATGTTTACAAAATTTCCATAAGAATATAACTTATTTAAATTAAACATTTATTATTAAAAAGTACAATAATCGTAAATATATATATAAGATAGCATATGTTGGTTCAATAATGAACATTAGAATGTTTTTTCCACAAATGGTCAACTAATACATTTTATAATAAATAATGAGCTTCTTTATCTTTAACTTTCTTAAATCAATGATTTTTTTTTAAAAGCGATCATTTTTATCGTTTGGACAATACTTCACCGATCTTGGCAGTTCTAGAAATGATTTAACGGATTATTAAATCATTTATTTTATTTATTTTTATATATTTTAAGTTCAGTTTTGGTATTTGTTTTAGTTTATGCATCTTTATTTAAAATTATTAAATATTCTCTAATGGAAAATCATTTTTTTCTTGTTATTGTATTATTTTAAAATATTTAAGTATTAAATAAAAATGAAGAAAAATATGAAATAAAAATATTTAAGATTTAAAAGACTATTGTATAAATAAAAAAAAGTTCAACTCCAAAATGGAGTAATGGGTAAGATTACTTCATAAATAGAGTAACCCTAGCCATTACTTTATTTTGGAGTTGAAAATAGAGTGAGATTGAAGTATATTTTACTCCAAAATAATATTTGGAGTAGAAAATGAAGTAGGGTTGGAGATGCTTTTAAACCGGTCGAGTTGACCAAAAAAGTTAAACCGGTCGAGTTACTATATATCTATACTATTATTTGAAAAGTGATTTTGCTGATTTGTCATATTCTCTATGATTTTAGAATGAGTCATTAGTTTAATTATTTAACTAATATTATTATTAAATTTTTATTTTAATATATATATATATATATATTTTTTTTTTATCATGATATTTAAGATTATTAATAAACATATATACCGATATATACTATTATTTTAAAATATATATTTCAATACTTGTCATGATATTTAATTGATAAATATATAATAACAAATTCTACCAAAAATATCATGGCTATTTTTATCTTATATTAACTTTATGATTATAATGGATAATATTATATCCAAATTCTCTGATTCTTATTAAAAAATAGGTCCAAATACATATTATTACAATATTAAAGTTTAACTAAAGGTAAATCATCATTGAAAATATTGTAAAATAAAAATTGTACATTTATGTTAAATATTTTATATATTTGAATACTAAACAATCATATTCCTAACCTAAAATAAATTACTTTGTCTTTGTACATGACTAACATCAAACTATTTTTTTATCGGTAAAATATCAAATGTTATCAAAATAATATATTGAAAACTTAAATAGTAAATATTATATAAACGAAAAAACTGAAAACTAACTAAAGTATGAAAAATATATTGAAGCATGAAAAAAGGATAAAAACTTTAAATAACGTTAAAAATTTGACAAATAATAAACATAATATAAATATACATTGAGAGAATACATATATAATGTTTTATAATTTATTCTTTTTGTCTCATTTTTTTTAAATCTAATTTGGCAAAAATATATAATGTTTATTAGCTATTGTTATTTTGTTGATATGTTATGAGTTGTGATTATTTATATTCCTTTCAATGCTATTGGATTTTTTTCAGTTCATAAATAAAATACGCGTTTAATTTCAAATTGAAGTTTCCTAATTTGATCATATCTATAGAAAATATTTTGATCCAAGATCTACATCCTATAAATAAGATAATGAAACAAAATAACATAAATTAATACATCTATTACCAATACGAATTTTGAATTTTTTTAATGTATAATATTAATTTAAAATTATATCTAATTTAATAATTTAAAATTTGTATGAAAATGAACATTAAAATTAAAAATATTAGGTACTATATGATAGACCGCACAGGCCATCAACTAGTATATACATATAAAATAATATCAATGTTTTGAGAGTTGATATGTATGTATAGCTATTTTAACAATTTTTACCAAAAAAAACTGAAGTTGTCCTTTTTTTTTTGTTGGTTAATGAAGCTGTCCTTTTACACGTGAAGTTGTGACTACACAACTCACGTATTTATGCAAAGGTCTTCACGACCAAATCATTACATGTGTATGGGTAAATACATGCATATATGTAAGGGTCTTCAAGTGTGCGCTAGACCATGATGCATTACAAAAATGTTGTTCGATTTTAATTGTTTCATGTAGTATTTGTGGTTGCACCCACCCAGTAGGGGTCCTGACTATTTAAAGACCACAAGCTAACTAAGAAAAAAAGGCTAACTAAGAAAAAAAGGCTGAGCACTACAAGAAAACACATACTTAGCGAGGAAATTTAACGAGGAAAAACAATCCTCGTAAATTTACGTCGATTTTACGAGGAACTTACGTGGAAAACTAAAATCATCGTTATTTCCTCGTAACGTAACGACAAAAGTGTTTCGTCGTAAAGTGGATATAATTTAACGAGTATTTTACGAGGAAAAACAATTTCCTCGTAAATACGACGTAAACTTTGCGTGTTATTTACGAGGAAATAGTTTACGTGTATTTAGCAAGGAAATTTTGAATCCACCAAGTTAGCTTCCTTCCATACCCTCGGATGAGAGATTCAGGTATAAATTGGTTAGCAGTGATCAAAGTTACACCTCGAGGACGAATCATCAGTGGAGAAGAACCACCATTGCAAGAAGAACAGATAAATGAAGTCGAGGAACCTGAACAAGAAATTGATGACATCCTTCTCATTGATCCGCATAATCACGAGTACGAAGATCTTACCGATGATGCCACAGACGAAGCTGTTGAAGACGAGTTTAATGAAAATGATGATGTTTCTAGTGATGACCAGAATGTCGATGTATCTGATTGATGTATTTGTTTTATGAATAAACATCATATCAAAAGCAGCAACAATAATACTAGTTTCTAATGACTATGGATGGACATAACCTGATAATTTTCACGGTATCCAATACTATATAACAAAATACATTTTATTTATAATATTTTCACTCTTCAGACCATGCCCTTCGCCGAGTATGTGCTTAAAACTGTTGGTCCATAAAATGTCATATTTTTAGGGTGAAGAATTACTAGATAACAAACAATTGTTGGAAGAAAACTATAATCAATCATTACCTTTAGAATAAAGTCAATGTTCATGTTCAAATGGCCTTTCGAAAAGCTAAAATCATTTACTCCTTGACAAGCATGGCTCATTTGAAAACCAATTCATTTAGTTACTCTGGCTTTAATTAGTGTACTAAAAACTGTACAGTAAACACTAGTTAAGCGAGATTAATTAAATGAATTTCACATAGCGAAATTGTTGGAAAAATCATTAAACTCTATAGGCTACAAAGACATTATAACTAAAGATAATTCGTACTCCTTTTAAACTCAGATATACATCTTTTACTTCTTTCTAACGCCACAATCATATATTTAATTTATAAACTAAAAGATCTTACTCCAAAAAGAAATCAGTCCAAAACAGAATTACAAATACGAGAAAACAAAGAGTCATATACCCTTTTGTTATAACACACGAAAAATAAGCACGAATATTATTACCACGTGAAATTCATAAAACAATGAGGAAACAAAACAGGTTTACGAGTTAAAATAAATCTTCCAACAATTTAATAAAACACCTAATCTTTTCTTAATCACCCAAGCTGCAAACAATTCGACTCAAAAAGCACTAATCTTGATTCCAAGCAAACACTCCATAAACCAAAATAAAACATCCGTTACCTTTATCCTGTAATTCTATGAAAATAATATTAGTGAAACTTCAATAATTAATTTTCTTAATTTTGTAAAAGTTATCCAATGATTATCCCGGCCTTTGTCAAATAAAAACTCTGAAATTGAGTGTTATTTTTGTATCGAGTAAAATCGGCTGAATAGTTTCCAAAGGTTGAAAACTGTTTAGAAAGTAGATTGCAGATCTTGTCAGAGTATCTCCAATGTATTACTCAACTTTTTACTTTAAAATAGTGCAACACCAAAATAGAGTTAAATTTTACTCTAAAGTATTACTCAAATTTATTACTCCAAAAATAAATATTTCAAAATAATTCCGTAAATTTAATTAATAATTGTTAGTAATACTTTCAACTTATAAGAAATTACCAATTAACCCCAACTATTTTATGTTTACAAAATTTCCATAAGAATATAACTTATTTAAATTAAACATTTATTATTAAAAAGTACAATAATCGTAAATATATATATAAGATAGCATATGTTGGTTCAATAATGAACATTAGAATGTTTTTTCCACAAATGGTCAACTAATACATTTTATAATAAATAATGAGCTTCTTTATCTTTAACTTTCTTAAATCAATGATTTTTTTTTAAAAGCGATCATTTTTATCGTTTGGACAATACTTCACCGATCTTGGCAGTTCTAGAAATGATTTAACGGATTATTAAATCATTTATTTTATTTATTTTTATATATTTTAAGTTCAGTTTTGGTATTTGTTTTAGTTTATGCATCTTTATTTAAAATTATTAAATATTCTCTAATGGAAAATCATTTTTTTCTTGTTATTGTATTATTTTAAAATATTTAAGTATTAAATAAAAATGAAGAAAAATATGAAATAAAAATATTTAAGATTTAAAAGACTATTGTATAAATAAAAAAAAGTTCAACTCCAAAATGGAGTAATGGGTAAGATTACTTCATAAATAGAGTAACCCTAGCCATTACTTTATTTTGGAGTTGAAAATAGAGTGAGATTGAAGTATATTTTACTCCAAAATAATATTTGGAGTAGAAAATGAAGTAGGGTTGGAGATGCTTTTAAACCGGTCGAGTTGACCAAAAAAGTTAAACCGGTCGAGTTACTATATATCTATACTATTATTTGAAAAGTGATTTTGCTGATTTGTCATATTCTCTATGATTTTAGAATGAGTCATTAGTTTAATTATTTAACTAATATTATTATTAAATTTTTATTTTAATATATATATATATATATTTTTTTTTTATCATGATATTTAAGATTATTAATAAACATATATACCGATATATACTATTATTTTAAAATATATATTTCAATACTTGTCATGATATTTAATTGATAAATATATAATAACAAATTCTACCAAAAATATCATGGCTATTTTTATCTTATATTAACTTTATGATTATAATGGATAATATTATATCCAAATTCTCTGATTCTTATTAAAAAATAGGTCCAAATACATATTATTACAATATTAAAGTTTAACTAAAGGTAAATCATCATTGAAAATATTGTAAAATAAAAATTGTACATTTATGTTAAATATTTTATATATTTGAATACTAAACAATCATATTCCTAACCTAAAATAAATTACTTTGTCTTTGTACATGACTAACATCAAACTATTTTTTTATCGGTAAAATATCAAATGTTATCAAAATAATATATTGAAAACTTAAATAGTAAATATTATATAAACGAAAAAACTGAAAACTAACTAAAGTATGAAAAATATATTGAAGCATGAAAAAAGGATAAAAACTTTAAATAACGTTAAAAATTTGACAAATAATAAACATAATATAAATATACATTGAGAGAATACATATATAATGTTTTATAATTTATTCTTTTTGTCTCATTTTTTTTAAATCTAATTTGGCAAAAATATATAATGTTTATTAGCTATTGTTATTTTGTTGATATGTTATGAGTTGTGATTATTTATATTCCTTTCAATGCTATTGGATTTTTTTCAGTTCATAAATAAAATACGCGTTTAATTTCAAATTGAAGTTTCCTAATTTGATCATATCTATAGAAAATATTTTGATCCAAGATCTACATCCTATAAATAAGATAATGAAACAAAATAACATAAATTAATACATCTATTACCAATACGAATTTTGAATTTTTTTAATGTATAATATTAATTTAAAATTATATCTAATTTAATAATTTAAAATTTGTATGAAAATGAACATTAAAATTAAAAATATTAGGTACTATATGATAGACCGCACAGGCCATCAACTAGTATATACATATAAAATAATATCAATGTTTTGAGAGTTGATATGTATGTATAGCTATTTTAACAATTTTTACCAAAAAAAACTGAAGTTGTCCTTTTTTTTTTGTTGGTTAATGAAGCTGTCCTTTTACACGTGAAGTTGTGACTACACAACTCACGTATTTATGCAAAGGTCTTCACGACCAAATCATTACATGTGTATGGGTAAATACATGCATATATGTAAGGGTCTTCAAGTGTGCGCTAGACCATGATGCATTACAAAAATGTTGTTCGATTTTAATTGTTTCATGTAGTATTTGTGGTTGCACCCACCCAGTAGGGGTCCTGACTATTTAAAGACCACAAGCTAACTAAGAAAAAAAGGCTAACTAAGAAAAAAAGGCTGAGCACTACAAGAAAACACATACTTAGCGAGGAAATTTAACGAGGAAAAACAATCCTCGTAAATTTACGTCGATTTTACGAGGAACTTACGTGGAAAACTAAAATCATCGTTATTTCCTCGTAACGTAACGACAAAAGTGTTTCGTCGTAAAGTGGATATAATTTAACGAGTATTTTACGAGGAAAAACAATTTCCTCGTAAATACGACGTAAACTTTGCGTGTTATTTACGAGGAAATAGTTTACGTGTATTTAGCAAGGAAATTTTGAATCCACCAAGTTAGCTTCCTTCCATACCCTCGGATGAGAGATTCAGGTATAAATTGGTTAGCAGTGATCAAAGTTACACCTCGAGGACGAATCATCAGTGGAGAAGAACCACCATTGCAAGAAGAACAGATAAATGAAGTCGAGGAACCTGAACAAGAAATTGATGACATCCTTCTCATTGATCCGCATAATCACGAGTACGAAGATCTTACCGATGATGCCACAGACGAAGCTGTTGAAGACGAGTTTAATGAAAATGATGATGTTTCTAGTGATGACCAGAATGTCGATGTATCTGATTGATGTATTTGTTTTATGAATTATGAGTTGTGATTATTTATATTCCTTTCAATGCTATTGGATTTTTTTCAGTTCATAAATAAAATACGCGTTTAATTTCAAATTGAAGTTTCCTAATTTGATCATATCTATAGAAAATATTTTGATCCAAGATCTACATCCTATAAATAAGATAATGAAACAAAATAACATAAATTAATACATCTATTACCAATACGAATTTTGAATTTTTTTAATGTATAATATTAATTTAAAATTATATCTAATTTAATAATTTAAAATTTGTATGAAAATGAACATTAAAATTAAAAATATTAGGTACTATATGATAGACCGCACAGGCCATCAACTAGTATATACATATAAAATAATATCAATGTTTTGAGAGTTGATATGTATGTATAGCTATTTTAACAATTTTTACCAAAAAAAACTGAAGTTGTCCTTTTTTTTTTGTTGGTTAATGAAGCTGTCCTTTTACACGTGAAGTTGTGACTACACAACTCACGTATTTATGCAAAGGTCTTCACGACCAAATCATTACATGTGTATGGGTAAATACATGCATATATGTAAGGGTCTTCAAGTGTGCGCTAGACCATGATGCATTACAAAAATGTTGTTCGATTTTAATTGTTTCATGTAGTATTTGTGGTTGCACCCACCCAGTAGGGGTCCTGACTATTTAAAGACCACAAGCTAACTAAGAAAAAAAGGCTAACTAAGAAAAAAAGGCTGAGCTTGGCATATACAAGTTTCAAACCCAGGCTGATGTGTGTAAAGATAGATGATTTACACCACTAGACTAAGAAGACTTTTGGAAAAAGATGGTTGAATCTAGTTATATTATTTGAGGGCCGGAAGCTCATGCTTCCTCCGCTTCCCTCCAGGGTCGGGCCTGCACCCACCTGCCCATATTTGTATTGTATCCGATGATTGCAAATAACGTCGGAACTCCTACCGCAGGTAGCCACAGGAGTAAGTGTAGTCTAACAATCTCATTAAGTTTTTTTTTGGCAAGTTTTATGTAATTTAGGTATAAACAAATTGTCTACTAAACTTTTGTGACAATCTGTTAATAGAAAGGATATGGCTGGGAAAATAAACTGAACCAGAAAATCCAAACCGAATCCGATCCGATAAAAATGAATCTGAACCGATCTGAACCCGACATAAATACCGAATGGATCTTGTTTTATGGTATTTCGGGTTATGAGTTTTAATCCTAACCGAACCCGAACCTAAATGGATATCCGATAGAATCAACAAAATCCCCAAAAAAATCATGAACCAAACATGATATCAATTCCTAATATGTATCCAAAATACAATAAGATATTATTGAAAATCTAAAATAATTATCTATTACATGAATAATTGATTCAAATGCTTAGTTCAATATATATTTTTGGTATTTGGTTAATATTAATGTTTTTATATTCTAATAATTACATTTGAAATTCAATTATGAATATGTTTGCTTTTCAAGTTTAAACAATGTTTTTATAAAAAGTTTAAACAGTATTTCTTGGTTTATAGATTTGCTAGTTGCTAGTTGTTAATTTTAATTTGTTTACATTTCATTATATATGATTTTTCGTTCGTACAATCTTTGGTTTTTCATGCAATATTTGATGTTACGTATAGTTCAAAAAAGAGTCTTGTATGGTTGATAGACGAGTCGTCCAAAGTTATTTTGAAGGAAACAATATGGTTTGAAGATGTCACGTAAATAAATTTATTGAAACTATTGGATATATATTGAGTTTAATCAAGTACATATTTCGGAACGATAACTCGATTAATATCTGGAATCGAAACTATTTCGGATTTAATCGGATCTTGGACATGTAACTAAACCTGAACCGAACCCACTAAATCTGAACTGAATCCAACCCGGACTTTTATAATATCCGAATGAAGTTGAAATTCATGAATCATAAAACCCGAAATCTGAATGAACCCGAACCGAAACCCTATTGGAACCGATTGGCCATCCCTTAAAAAGGTAGTCAAGAGTTCAAACGTATTTTTCCGATTTTCGGGTATCAGACTCTAATCTCTATAACCCTAAACTTACATATCTTCATGGCGTATGAGAACCTAATCTCAATAACGTGGCATATAGCATGATATATTGTGAACGTATAACATGCCCCATCCCCACTACGCAAGGTTCCTATAATTGTATGAATATTTAATACGAGTATGACTATAATTACACTTTCCTAGCTGACAGCCATTATATATCGTATATCAAAAAAAAAACAACCGGTTACCAATAAGACTAGGCTAGTATTACTATCTCAATCACTTAAGAAAATGTTTTCTGAGAAAATGCTTACCAGATTTTGGATTGAAATACAGTAGAATAATTTTCTATCATATATCTATAAAATCAATGTATGTATATTACCATAAATGCCAATGTGTACTAGTATATATGCATAAACTTAAAAAATCCAACCAAAATATGCTGATTTGTATGAGTGCATCGCTTTGTCGTCATCCATATTCAAATCCGGTAGAATCATGTTATTGACAAAATACTCAATTGAATTTACAAAAAGAACTCTTAATTCACACTTAAAAGACCTGCAATTTGTTTTTGTAGGTTGAATGTTTTAAAACTTTTTTCTGGTATGTCTTCTCTATTGAAGCAAATAACATATAACATATACATTATGGTGTAATTCACAATTGTATCAGTAATAATAGGGTACGTGATATGTACTAGTAACTTCGCATTCACTAATTAACCAACATCCCAACATTTATTGTATTAAATATCATGTTCAAGTAAAAAGAATAACATTAATTAATCGGTAGCTGGAGTTTTGTCTGTTTGTATGTCGATGCATCGTATAACTCCAACCATCGACCAATATTGTTCGTTTAGTTGTCACGGAACCTTGTACTTTGTCGTAGATCATAGAAAATTTAATTTTTAGTCGCTATTTTTTTAGCGATTTGAAGTGATTTACGACTGGTCGCATGATCAGTCATGCGAGGAAAAAAAACCAACAAGAAGTTGCAGTTAGGTTGTAGGTCTGAGGTTGCATGTCGTAGAGACCTCGACCATAACTTCATTTTTAGAACTTAGAAGTTTGCCGGACAAAGTAAGGATTCACTCATCATTGATTGGAATAAACCACTTACTTTGTATATAGTCCATATATAAAACGTGACGTGGGATGAGGTATGTCTTATGGAAGCAGATATGAAATATAATGTATATTTGTTTGCTTGTATATGGAAGTGCTTGCACATGTGTGCGTATTATGATAAAAAAATATAGAAAGTTGTGTGTATAAATACATTATATAAGCATAAGGAATAAGTAAGCATCAGTTTGTGGTCACACGCATGGGCTGTCTCTGGTCCCCCCCTGCGTTTCACTTTTCACATTTGTGGCCATTTGTAGCCTTCTTATGTCACCTCTTTGCATTATATATTTTATACACACTTATGAGTGTGGTAGCACTTTCTTGATATTAAAAGGTTTTTCAAGGTGAATATAAATTCTTTAAAGAAAAAAGTTTGGTTACGATTTGTGAACATTATCCCGAGTCGTGGGTGCTCTTTTAGGGCTTTGATCATCATGACGCCATGCTTACTCCTTTCATTACGTCTTATTTGTCTTAAGAATACGTCTCAGATCTTATTACATTTCATGAGTACTGATATCTTTTTTTTTTTTTTTTTTTTGAACATTTAGTACTGATATCTTTCTAACTAAAAGAAAAAAAAAACACTTTTTAACAAACAAGTGAGCTCGTACTGCACACAACATACAATTTAATCTATAACATTTTTAGAGCTTTCGACTAAGTTGTATTCATAGCTTATAGATATGCTTTTTAGTTTATAGATATGCAATCAAACCAAATATTATTATTTGCATTTCGCAAGACGCTTTTGTAATTTTGCTGGTATTGTCTTCCTAAAAACTGTTTACTATAAAAATAATTTGGAAATCATGTATGTATTTTAAATAAGTTGGTTTAAACTTTTAATCGGGACTTTATTTTAAATAAGTTGGTTTTAATCGGGATTCTAGATTCATTTATGTCAGATTATTTAGATTTTCACATTTTGGTATTAAGAAAATAGCTACCAAACTAAAACTTCTAAGTATATATATATGGATCGGTTTTATATGATTCTGGATCAGGATACATAGTGGGTCAAAACATGGTTTCCTATTAATTTTCAGTTCATTTTTTTACAGATAATAATCTTGTATGTTTGAGCGGGATCAATTTTTTCAGTTTATCTGAAATAAAAGCTTTTAATTTTAAATGTTGGTAAGAATTTATTTTCCTTCAAAATTCACCTGTATATAAGGCTTTACTGGGCCTTAGTGTCACTTGTTATAGATAAAACGATCATAGGCAGTTTGGGCCAAGAAGTTTTTTGGGGCAAGTTAGGCAATTTTCGGCCGCTGTATGGGTTGTCGGTGCCTGTAAGCAAAATAACGGGTTGTACTGTAGTCCTCGTTAACTAGGCAAATCGATCGGACCTTAAATTTGTTTTGATTAATTGCAGAGAGTATCCTAATCTCTGGATACAAAAGCTTGTAAAGTTAGAGTGTATACTATGTTTGTCTTTATAAAACAGAATGGATTTTTCATTTAAAACTGTATTTTCAGCGTAAAATTGGAACTTTCAAATTTATATGATTTTCTCATGATCATTTCTAACATAAATAAATTAGAAAAGCAAGAGTAACTCAATCCTTGTGAATAGGGGGCAAAAAACCCGGATCCGAAGAACCAAACCGAATTCGATCCGAAAAATTAGTACCAAACCCGAACCAAAATTAATTAAATATCCGAACGGGTCTAAAATTTTGGTATTTAAAGAAGCGAAACTGAACCTAATCTGAACCGAAATATTTGAGGCACCCGAATATATCCGAAATAGATTTATAAATCTATATATTAATTATTTTTTGGATTTAATGTATATTGAAAAACATCCAAAATATATTTGATACTTTTAACTTATCCAAAATACTTGAAAATATATACAAATAATCAAAAGTAAATGTCTAAATTAGCTAAAATATATTAAAAACACCAAAAATACTTAAAATATTTACTTATTCTCTATCCAAATATTCAAACCAAACCACTTTATATGTTAAGTTTAGGTATTTTGACATATGTTATTCAAATTTATATGTAATATATTATTTTGTTTATAGATTTTGAGTAATTTAAATATATAATAAATTTTAAAATTTTAAAATAATTTAAAATCGAACCCACAAAGATCCGAATCGAACCCGAACCGAATTTAGAAATACCTGAATGGAGCTGAAACCTTTGACCTCAAAAACCCGAAACTCGAATAGACTCGAACCAAACCCCAATGGGTACCCGAACGCCGGCCACCCCTACTTGTGGACACCATTTAATTTTATTAGGCATGGGCATTCGGGGTCCCAATCGGGTTTCGGTTTAGTCCAATCGGGTTTCGGTTTTTTGGGTTTATCAAAATCAGCCCCATTCGGGTTATATGGAAATTCTGTTCGGGACCGGTTCGGGTTCTATCGGGTTCGAATCAGGGTTAGTAAATCTTCAAAGAACCGGTACAACCCGATCTACTTTCGGGTTCGGGTTCCAATCGGTTCTTCGGTTTAAATGTACCTGATTTTTATCTACTTCGT
>NC_027754.1:32001614-32007033 GCF_000695525.1 Brassica oleracea var. oleracea | reverse complement strand
GTTCTTCGGTTTTAAAATACTTGATTTGTACCTATTTTGTAACCAAAATATAAATAAAACCGGTTCAAAAATAAGAAAGGAACATCAAATATGATCATTCAAAATCAAATGAAAGTTAAACATAGTTATTGATCGAAAGAAAACCAAATAAATGAAAGCATAAAACGAAAACCAAGTTCTCATGAAATAAAAAAACAGTATTCAACGAAAAAAAACCAAAATCTAAAAACTTTAACCTTCAACCATCAATCTTCGTATAATAGATAATTATTTTAGATGTTCAATATATTTTGAATACATATTAGGAATTGAGATCATGTTTGGTACAAGTTATTTTTGATAATTTTAAATGTTTCGGGTTCTATCGGATATCCATTTAGATTCGGGTTCGGTTCGGATAATACCCATAACCCGATATACCATAAACCAAGATCCATTCGGTATTTATGTCGGGTTCGGATCGGTTAGGATTCATTTTTATCGGATCAGATTCGGTTCGGGTTTTCGGGTTCGGTTTATTTGCCCAGCACTAAATTTGATGGTGCTGTGAATTTAGAGAAAGAGAGAATTGGTTGTTGTCCTTATTCCATAGATAAGTACATATATATATATATATATGGATACAAAGCTAGGGTTTCTGAACCCTTTAGAACATGGGCTTATGGGCCTATGATGGACATCCACATAACTATTCATAACACTCCCCTTGGATGTCCATTATACAAAAATATTTTCTAAAGCGCATAAGATGATGCCTCATTAAAAACCTTACCAGGAAAACTCAGTGGAAAAAACCGTGGTGAAGGGAAAAAGAGTGCAGCACGCATCAACTCCCCCTGATGAGAACATAAATTGAGATATATGATAGGAGACAATCCAGTGTGATGAATTAACTCATTCGTTCTGGGCTTGGACCGGTTCACTTCTCTTGGCAGATTTGACACTCTTCACTGAAACTTGAATGTTTTGATGACCGTAAGACGAAATAACTCCAAACCACTTGGAAATAGAAGCCAACATCCATATCTAACTTTAGGAACTGGTCTGGCTCTGGTAAGATGGAAATATTAAGCGATATTTTGAATATCATACGATATTAGGTATTCTAAGACAGCTTCTACATGTCCCACGAAAACAGCCATATCTCAAGTTTTATCATCTGGTATGACTTGATTCAAATCGAGATGAAAGTAGACTCAACGATCTTTCTATGGACACCAATTTCATAATTTAATTCCATCTATAAGGTCTCCTTTGATTGTAAAAATTTCGACCTTCGATTCTGTCTCGTAACTGGAATGTGTTCATGTCTTGATTCTTTTTCAAGCATGATTGATCTTGATCATTCTGTTCTACTTCTCTAAATCTCGAAAAGTAATTTGGAAGATTGATAACATTCCTCTCTAGGTGTATCATTTGCGTGTTCTTTGTTGCCTCGTTAAAATCTTAACATAGAAAACCCAATGGGACAAAACCAATGATAAGGAAAAAGAGTGCAACCACACACATCATCATATTCTCCTCATGGAAGCATCATCTTCGGGAGATGTATCCTCATAATATATATCATCATTTTAAGAATTGCTATAAGCATATCCTTGGTGAATAAAATCGTCATCTTGTCGGATAATCTCTTAGACCACAAGACTTTTTGTCCATAACATAATTTCACACAAAATGTCATATTTTGGTCTATTTGGAGTCCATGTCCAAATTTCCTTTTATAGACAATCTTTTAAACTTTGATATTGTGCATACTTGTACATACGAGTTATTATCTTTCTTCTTATAAAATTTACTAGTATGACTACTCTTATTGTCATTTGAAATCAAATCTTTCAATCATTTTAGAAATCATTAAATTTCGAACCATGTTACTTCATGACCAAAAATTATTTCCTTTATATGTTTAATACACTCGCGTGGTAATGTTCTCAAGAACTATCACTTACTGCTTCTACCAATCCAAATCCTTATGGGATTTACTACTTATTTCAGTTTATGTACTTTTGAATCATTGACATAAATGTCATTTTCCAGTGGCTTTCAATTTTTGCCAGACTAAAAAAACTTGAAAATTGATGCTTCTACCACATGATGATGTGTTTCTTTATAATCAATTATAGGTCTTTGTCACAATCCTTGTTACAACATCACATCTTATGATTTCATCATCGCATCTATTTCACATAAAGACCTATTTATGTGCCACTTGTTTTACATTTCAGGTGTATGGACTACATGTCCAAATACTCTTCTCTTTCGAAGATATTTAATCCGGCATCTATTTCTTATTTCCATATTGGCCAATCATTTCTTTGTGTGTGTACATTTTTCAATAGATGGCTTATGATCCTCATTCTCATCAACTTCTAAATTACATGCATATTCACGACGTCGATTTGATATCGGTTCCATATTGTTCAAATATGACATAGCCATTTGAGATTTCTTTATTCTCAGGTACCTGAATATCTCTTCTCGAGATCCTTAATATGTCATTCCTCGATTCTACCATTTTCATTCATGCTCCTTTTCTTTTTCGAGGATTATTATATTTGGAACCGAATGGTCAATCACGCTTTAGGCGTTCTTTAGACTCACTAGCAGTTTGATATTTGTCCTTTTGGGACATCCATTTTAACTGAAGCATCTACAGCTGATACTTGTGACTTAATCACTTTCTTATGGTTAGTAAATGAGTCTTGCAACTCATATGCTAATCTTTGTAATAGAATTATCTCCATACATTCATTTTGGACTTCTATTTACGCTCTTTAGTCCGAGGATCAATGATAATTCATTCAACTCATTTATTCTCCAGCTATTTTTTTCCCTTAATGTTGGATAGACTAACTTTTGAGTCTTTAAATAAATATTATATCAACGGAAATTATATCCAACATATTCATAACCTCCTTTGAGGTCTCATCTTTTATAGTGTGGTGGAGAAACTACAACTTTTCTAAATTTTCTAGATGAGAATCTTTGGTTCCTGACCCAAAACCAATTTATTGGAGAGAGTTTTTAATTACTCTTTGGCATTATGCGAACCAATGCTGCTGCATCTTAAATATGAACATTAGCTACAGGATGTTCATCATGTATCCACACATGCATAAAATAATCATCAAAGGCTTGTTATTTCACCAGTATTACCAATTAGTCTCGCAAAAATCAGGATACGGATCTATGACAAGGATACATACGACCTTCTTGTCGATGGATATGGGGGATGAACAGTCCACCAGTGGGTGATTAAGCCCACTAACAGCTCTTTGTATAAATAGAATCCAAATCTTTTTGACTGGTGAAAACTGTATTCTTATATTGCTTGTAAGCAAGCAACATATCACAGATCATTCGTAAGAATCTTCTCGTTCTTCAACGAATGTCCATATGATTATCTTTCGCACCATTACTAAACCGGGATGGCATAACCGATTTGCCAAACGTTACACTTTCGGTAAACTTCTTGTTTACTATTTTATTTATCTCCATTTTCTAATCATTGTGTAGTACAATACATTAAGAAGATGTAGGCACTTTCTTGATTATACTTTTTAAGAAATATTTCTGATTTAAAATGAATTTAACATTTCTTTCGCTTAGTGTCTCAGATTTATATGGATTTAGTTTATGAAGGATTCATGAATCTCAGCTTAGTAAAACATAATTTCTAGATGTTTCACTTAATATAAAATGTGAGATTCTTTAACTCTTCCCCTCGAGATGATACAACTACAGGTTTATCAATCTCGAATGAATCTCATTTTTGAATCAACAACATACCCTATTCAGGTTTTGTATTCTTTCATAGATCCTTCTTACTTTGAGACTTATGAGAATGTAATACATTAAAGATTTCAAATCCTTTTTTTTTTATGTGTAGTGATATTTATGCACTCTTCTGGAGCATTAATATATATCATTTTTTGAACATTTTATAAGTTCTATATTACCTTGTATTGTACTCACATTAGTTTTCTTCATCTTTAAATGATTGAATCATATCTCTTCTTTATTACCATTTTTATTTTCTCAACTTCGAATGAGAGTATGAGTTTTAAAAAGAAACTCTTTGGATTTTAACCTTATTTATATCCACATTCACGTCTACAACCACTTTTATATCCACTTTCTTGACCATTGTTGATTTTATTTCTCAATATAAAATGTCAGATTCTCTATAAGAGAATGATCATAATCAACTAGACGTGATTTATAATCTTAGATCAGTAGCTCATTATTTTATTTTATTTTATTGGTGTAAAGGAGACAAAATATAATTATAAACTTCTTTAATCTCTTTTCTCAATCTTGTGTCTACTAGACAATTACTTGTATGAAAAATATTTTTTTCCACAATATATGCATCATTAAAATTTCTTCGAGAAATTTTACTTTTAAGCTCAAGAGCTGAGATATATGACTCAAAGTTTTGTAATCTTTAGATGCAAAATAAATAATGAGATTTAGGTAATCACATTCACGTGATCATACCTTTCTTTGGATTGTTTTCCAAAAGTTATGGATCTTTTAAACTGAAGCCTTAAACTTAAAACTCTCATATATAATATGAAATATGATCATAAAACTATCGCAAAATATAGAGATATGTTGTGAAAGTAATAAAAAGTCTATCTTTATTCATAACATAGAGGTTCCTTATATAGGAGATTACACCGTCATAGATAAATGGAAAGATTACAAATCATAATCTCTTGGTTATGAGCCATCCACAATTTGGTTCATAACACTCTCCTTTGGATGCCATAACCATTTAGAGCTTGTAATGTGCTTTAATGTTGCCTCATTAAAACCTTACCCGGAAAACCCAATTGGGATAAAACCATGGTGAAGGAAAAAGAGTACAACGCACATTACTCTTCCTGATTTGGACATTACTGAAGGTCCCTTGGATCTCTCTAATTTTCTGCAATCCGTGGGTGATGAAGATCTTGGGCAGAATATGCTTCGTCCTCGAACATGATAGTTGGTTCTTCTTTACCATCGGCCATGCCACAATCTGATCGAACATATTGAGTCATCGACCTCAAATACACACACACGAAATCTTGGATGATGTTGCTGTGATATGCGTGTACCACCATGTGTAAAACATAACCTGTCTGAAAACAAATCAACAAAACCAAATAACCCCTCTTTGGGCTGGTTAGTATAAAATAAACCAAAATCAAAGGCTTCTTCATCGTCCTTCTTATGGACCAATCAGATCAGTGTCTAAAACAAGACTTCTGCATCGTCCATCTCAGGACTAAATGGACTTCTTTATCGTCCACCTTTGGACTGAATGGATCAGTGTCCAAAACAAGTGATCTAACGCCCATGTACTAGATGATGGGTGAGATTGGTCCATATTAAATCTCTTGAGTACCCTTTTCTGTATATACTATTT
>NC_027754.1:31999483-32000757 GCF_000695525.1 Brassica oleracea var. oleracea | reverse complement strand
GCGATACCTGCTTTAGTACTTATATTGGTGTTTTTCAGTGTACTCATATAGAAAAATCATTCATTCATTTAATCTAAGCAGACAATGTAATAGAAATAAATTCAAGGAGATAAAAATCAGAGAAAGCATACAAGCAAAGCATTCACACAAGTTTGATGTCGAAATCAGATTATCAATTTGATTCTTTTAGGCAATCATAAGTCTCATATTCCATAAGATTATCTTGATCATGTTCGAAATTATTTTCACCATCTTTATAGACCAAGTGGGTTTCAGGATTTTTTCCTTTAAGACTCTCTTTGATAGAGGTCACAAAAATATTTGGGAGTCCTTGATATCTTAGCCCAATGGTTTCCTATTCCACATCTATGGCACACTGATTTGGTCGAGCTTTGTGGTTTAAGGGATATACCACGGCCACTGCCTTGACCATGGCTTAAATTTGGTTGATACCCACAGCCTCTGCCATAGTGATTCCCACAGCCAAATGTGTTATAGTGGCCATGGCCACATCATTTCCACCCTCCACGGCTATGACCGTGTGGTCTATCATTATGGATGTGGTTACCTTTTTTTTCTTCTGCGGCCTTATTGGTATCAGATAATGGGGTTAATCCAGGAGGTCTCAATTCACTGTTTCTCATCAGTAATCCATTATTTTGGCCCAACTAGCAATAGACTCATCCACGGACTTATAGTCCTGGATTCTGGGATTCCTCCAATCAAATAGGGTCTTTGGTAATAACACTGTTCTTTGGTGATCATATCTTGATTTTTAACTCTGTCCAAAGGTCTAAAGGATTCTCTATAGTCAGATACTGATCTTTGAGACTCTTAATAAGATGATGGCTAATAATTAATATTGCACTCTATCAATCTTTCTCATTGGCATTATTGCCATCTATGATACATTCACCAAGTCTTTTTGACTTTAGGATAATCTTTGTATCCAATGCCCACCGTAAATAATTATCTCCAGAGATATTTAGGGTAGCAAAATCCAGGTTGATTTTCGACATCTCAAATCATATATCACTCAATATTTAGGTATAATTTTCATGCGGCCTTACTCTTAAAAACAATCAATTCGAATTTCAATCTTGTGAGGACAATGAAACTATCAATCTTAAAGGCATTTAATCAATCAGTCAATCTCTATCAAGTCTCAACAATACTATTTCTATGTTCTCATAATATTATGGTTTATCAAGACTAGCAAAAACAGATTCAATTAATCATGCAATTAGGGTTTAACAATCAATGGATTTTAGCAA
>NC_027754.1:31996575-31999336 GCF_000695525.1 Brassica oleracea var. oleracea | reverse complement strand
GTTTAAGGCTGATTGGTATTTAGCATAAACCATGTGTAAATAATTTATCTAGTATCCGAATTTATCAAACCTCAAAAACATATAATCAGATCAATCAATTTAATCGAACTTAGCATACAATCTTAAACCTCAAGACATTAGATTTTATCATGAATCTATCAACCTAGCATACAGATTTTCAATTCTCAAAGACATCCAAATCAGATCAATATAACCTATCATACGGATTATTTAGGGTTTCTATTTAAAACAGATCAGATTACAAAACTATCAATCCTAGCAGATGATATTAAACCTCAAGAATCATGCAATCAGATCATTCGTATTTTAAACAAGTAAACCTCAATCAATCTATCAACCTATCGGATTATATAAGCAAATCAAACTAGCAACCTATCATATTCAATCAATGTTTTAACAGGCTGGTCGGTTTAAACAATTTTAAATCAGATGAACAATTAACCAAGCAGGATGAGAAAATAAATCTATCAATTTAACGGTCAAACAATTCTAGCAACATAGCATCAGATTCAATCAGATTTAAAACCTCAATGATCAAAACCGAAAATATTTTTGTTTTCAAACTATTCGATTTGGGTTTTAATATGTGATTTGATAATTATATTATAATTAATTCTGATACTTATATTATTTTGGGTTTATAGATATAGGGTTAGGGTTTATCGGATTTTAACTTGTAAAAACCGATTTGTGGTTTTAATCATGTAGAAACATGATTAAGAGTTTGGGGTATCGAACTTTTAGAGCTTCGATTTACTCAATTAGGATTTTTGATCTATTACCCTATGGTTTTGATTCATAAAGATTAGGGTTTTAGGGTTTCATTCTTTATCAATCAATCCATGTTCGATTATGGGTTCTTAGGTTTTGAATTACCTTTTAACCTTAGATGATTGTTGAATCGGACCACCAAAGGAGTTGAGCCGCGAGCTGGACACGAACGGGACACGAACGGGACGCGAGCTGTCTGATGCTGTCGTGAACGAGGAAGAGGTCGCGTGCTGGAGCTGCTCTCGGGTCGCGAACGTCTGAGCTAGGATCAGGAACGCCTTGGGCTGAAGCTGATCGGGGACGCGAGCTGGAACAGATGCGGGAACTAGAGACGCGATCGGGGTTTAGGGTTCGTCAGATCGCCGGCTAGGGTTAGGGTTTTAGGGTTTCTCGATTTGGGTATTAGCTTAGGGATTTAGAGTTTCGTGCTAATAACGTATTGTGAAAGTAATGAAAAGTCTATCTTTATTCATAACATAGAGGTTCCTTATATAGGAGATTACACCGTCATAGATAAATGGAAAGATTACAAATCATAATCTTTTGGTTATGAGTCATTCACAATATGGTTCATAACAAGATATACATTATCATAAACATTTTGTTATAATAAATAAATAAATAATACTTCTATGGTAATTTTTTTTTTTACTATATTTCTACTATTGTGCCAATAATCATCTCTATGTCAACTAGTTTTCAATTAAGCATTCAAATAAAAATCAGATGACATGCTAAAATTCATTTATCTTATCAGACTTTAGTTGACTATAAATTGATGTTAAGCACAAAAATAATAATACTTATCTCGTTAAATAGAAGTGAAACGGAAACTGGAGATATGACATGACGAGAGTCTTCAAAACACCTTTTTCAGCTCTCTTATAATTTCGTGCAAAACAACCTGAGATATTCATAGTTTTGCTCATGAAACATGGCACCTTATACGTTAGACATCAAAACTTTCAAGTCCATATAATTAAATTTTAAGTGTTGACCATACAGACAATTGAGCTTATTACAAAGGAGTTCAAAGCAAAACAATTCAGAGCTTGCATGTCAGACAAAGCTATACGTCAACATTAAGTCAATATTCATATTGTAAAAACACTCAAAAGCATTCAGTCTTAAACTTTGATTAGAAACTAGCAAACAAACAATTTTCTCAGCCGTAAAATCAAATGTGATGACAAAACATTCAATAGCAAAGGACTTTAACTTCATACGTGTTACAAAACAGCGGCATACTGAGGGAAAAAATCGTCGGTATGTCGTCGGAATAACGCTATTCCGACGACATACCGACGAAAAAAATCCTCGGAAATTCATCTTTCCTCGGAAATCCCTCGGAAATTTCCGACGGAATTCCGAGGAAATGAATTTCCTCGGAATATTCCGAGGACTTTATTCGTCGGAAATTCCTCGGAATATTCCGAGGAAGATGTCGTCGGAATATTCTGAGGGATACACTTCCTCGGAATATTTCCAAAATTAAAAAAAAATTATAAATTTATTTTTTTAAATTGAAATTCGAAAATATAAAATTAAAATTGAAATAGAAAACATATTTAAAATAAAAAAAATAATAAAATAGTTTTTATAAATAAAAAAAATGTTTTATAAATACAAAATTAGTTTTAATAAATATAAATATTTTTATAGATATGAAATCATCTTTTTATAAATACAAAATAGTATTTATAAATACAAAAAATAATAAAATAGTGTTTATAAATCAAAAAAATGTTTTATAAATACAAAAATAGTTTTAATAAATATAAATATTTTTATAGATATGAAATCATCTTTTTATAAATACAAAATAGTATTTATAAATACAAAAAATAATAAAATAGTGTTTATAAATCAAAAAAATGTTTTATAAATACAAAAATAGTTTTAATAAATATAAATATTTTTATAGATATGAAATCATCTTTTTATAAATACAAAATAGTATTTATAAATA
>NC_027754.1:31966225-31993443 GCF_000695525.1 Brassica oleracea var. oleracea | reverse complement strand
GAGGCTTTTCCGAGGAAACAGGGTTTGGGGTAACAATGTGATCGATCGATTAGATTATCCCATCGATCGATGTGGATATCCAATAGATCGAATGAACAAAATCTCAAGCGTCTTTTTATAAACGCATCGATCGATCCGTTTATGTTCAAAAACGCATCGATCGATCGAGTATATCAAGTGTTCCTCGGAATTTCCTCGGAATATACCGACGGAATTCCGAGGAAACCAAATTTAGGGTTTCCTCGGAATATCCTCGGAAATTCCTCGGGAAATTCCGAGGATTTCATTTTCCGTCGGAATGTCCGTCAGAATACCGATGTTTTCTTGCAGTGTTACTTTCCAACATATATGTAACACGTAGACACAAAAGCAAGTTTGTATTATTTCAACTTAACGTGATATTCTACACATGTTAAGAATGATTGTAAACGTGAAAAATCAGTTACGATTATAAGCAATTAATTAATCAAGCTACCAAATTCAAACTTTACACGCTTTAAACCAATAAGAATGTATATTGCAAGGAAGACAATCGTATAAAGAAGACGATGTTAAACAATAATGTGTATTACAAGAAAAGTGCGAAGCAATAATATATACGGCTGAAGTCAAACTTATAAACATACGAATAGCACGTAGTAGAATATGGTATATGGATTAAGTAAAATCAGATCCATACGAATATAATTTCAGAAAAACGATTGAGTTTGAGCTTATAAAGTCGACACTATGATATGGATTCGATAACAAAGCATGAAACTGCAGTTAAATCTCAATTTTATTAAAGCAATATTTATCTCCCTCACGTCGAGAATAACACGATAAACCAAACTCCAAATCAATCAAACCAACAACAAACCAGTTAATTATTCTTGTAAATTTCACTATCGTTAAATTCACGATAAAACCAAATAACATCGAAATATATGTGAATGACACGTATCTTAGTAGTGAGTAATGATGTTTTGGAGATGATGAAGTCTGTGAAAAAAAGAAAAAAAACATAATCATGTCTCTGATAATTCGTATGGTTTTCAAATAAGAGAGAAAACTTAGCTTTATCAAACGAAGATGACGTGGATCTAGCGTGAGGTGCATCATTGCCGATATTTTTTTTTCTTTGATGCCTAGGGTTAGTTTTGTGTATTTAGATGTTGTTCAGAGGGTTATAATTTCGTGGTGATAAATTGTTGTGAATTAAAAAAGAAAAAAGGAATTGATTGTTCTCTTTATTTCATAGATAAATACATATCCATATATATATATATGGATACAAAGCTAAGATTTCTTAGAACATGGACTTATGGCCGACATCCTGACTATTCAACTTTGTGTGCCCTATTTTTTTCACAGTAATATAATTATTGTATTTCAAGTCCGAAATTATACACGGTAACAGTGAACCGCCATCCAATCCCGTGCTTCCAAAACGGAAAGAAAAACATAAGTAAAATTACAAAGGATAAAAGAATCTTTGAGCTAGTCGAGAACAGAATATGCCGGTGAATCATCACGGCGAAGCGCAACCGTGACGAGAAAAACCCAGCCGAGATCTATCTCTATCAAATTCAAACAAGAACCCTTGCTGCATCAAATTCCCAATCACCGAGAATCCCACCTTCGGATTCACCGATTGAATCGCCAGACACTGGATATGTTCCTCCGTCTCGATAAAATAATTCCTCGGCGGCGGAACGAACACCGCACCGCCTGCAAATCCGAATTTCAATCTCGGCATCATCTTTTCCGGCTTCAAAACGCCGGAGACGTTAACGCATAGATCGAATCCCGGAGTCAGCTCCGCCGCATTCGGGAGCCTGATCCGTCGTCTCATAGTCGCGACTACCAGTCGATACGCCGGATCAGCCAAAAACGAGAGGGTTGTACCGGAATCCACGACGGTTCCGCCGTTACCTGAACCGTCGATTTCCCAAACGGAAGGATCGATTCGTAATTTCGCACCGTTCACGGAAATCGATTTCAATCGAACGTAGTAAAACGTCGGAGATAACGGATTCGTTAGTAACGGAGTGAAGGAAAGCTTCGAAACGGCGCCGGATCGAACTCCTCCGATGGTGAGGTAACTAGTCGGAGGCGGAGAGAGAGTGAAATCCATTAAGCAATACGAAAACTTGTTACCGAATCGACGGCCCAACTGTGAAGCAAAAGAAATAGGCCCACGGCCCAAGCCCATAACTCCATGGGCTCCATTAAAACTCGTACCCGATACGCTTTGACCCGAGATCCGAAACCCGCATCCGAAAGCGACGCTCTTTAGATTCGCTTCCCTACCGGAGCTAGTCCTCAACGTCGTCGTTTCTCTAGCGAATAGACCGGAGGTTAATGAACCGTCCGCGTAAGCGTACTCGTACGGACACGTGGAATGGATCCGGGTATGGTTACATTTCGGAGCCGGATTCGGTTTGGGTACGAGTCGACAAGTCGGGTCGTAGCAATGAGTCGGAGAGAATGTGGAGGAGTGGCGAGGGAAGAAGACGGTGGCCGGAGAGTGGAGAGAGCAGTTTCGACAAGCGGAGCATTTCACCCATACGAGATCGCTTCCGGTATCGGCGATCAGGAGTAGCGACTGAGGCGGTTGGCCGATCCGGAGATCCACGAAGTATTGACCCGACCCGGAAGAAGCGCCGGAGGATACCGGAGATTTGACAAATGGGATGGTCTTACGGCGGAGAGATAGAAAATGGAGACGGCGAGTGTCTAAAGCCAGAGCTTGCGTCGGAGAAGGTAACGGAGATTTACGTAGTAATGGAAGCTTCAGGTACTCGTCATCACTCACGGCGGCGAGATACGCCGGCGGGAGGAGGAGTAGAGAGAGTAAAGAGCAGAGGACGATAAGAGGTAACATTGAGAGAGTGAGAGAGAGAGAGAGAGAGAGAGGACGAGTGTACGTGGGGTGTCTGTGTGTTTTAAGAGATGAAGAAGACAGAGCGCGTAGTATACGGTATATTATACGGTTTTGTCAGTATGTATGGTCGAAAATCAAAATGTTAGGACAGTGTAACGTGAAGACTGAAAGATTTCAGTTTCGGGGGCAGCAAAAGAAAGCTTTGGCTTAGCTGTCTAAATGTGTTTTTGTTTTGTTTCTTTGTTCCTTTCTTTCACTTTAAATATCAAAAGCTAATGTTTTAATCTCTATAGAAGTGTAATAATATCATAAATATTAAACAATTTCTCTTTCATTTTATACTCTTTGACGTTTTAGATAATTGTTTTTTACATTATATAATTTTAATGCAAAATTTATACAAAACTATACCTGTGTGAGTGTGACTGTTTATATTATATATTTTATCTTATTATTAGTTATATATAATATTTATTTTAAACAATTGTGTAAAATTAAGAAAAAGAGGAAATAATTAATTTTGTTTTTGAAATTATATTGATTCTTTGTAGTGATTATAATCGTAATCTTAGATCCGTGAATGTATTTCTTTTATTATATATGGTCGGATGATATGGGTGATTATCATGACAATAATTATTACTAATAATTATAAATGTAGATCTTGTTTGGACGTGTAAAGTACTATACCCAAGAAATGGACCCTGTATGTTAGGTGGTGGCAGCAAGTACTTAATTTCGAAAAATGAAAACATGATAATTTTTCTTTATATGATTACATAACAACAAAACCTTGTTACTATTACTTGTTGTTATATGCTGAAAATCCATTTCTGTTCAGTTTTGTATGTTACTAAGCATGGAAACCAGCTTTATCAATATTTTGTGATAAATTTATACAAGTAAAAATTAATAAATAATGTAAAACATTAAAGAGGAAGAAGATTCGGGTGATAATGTTTGCATGGCTGCACATGGTATGAAACATGTGACTCTTATGCAAACCACAATTATTTTATCTTGTTGCAGTAGTTTGGGAGATTACAAATTTATTGCGAATTTATTATTTAAAAACTAAGAAAAATAACAAAATGAACTTACAAAAAAATCTTAAAGAAAGTTTTTTTTGTTCTTGTTTTTTTACAACAATCTATAACTTTCACTGTACTATAAATCATTTTCAATCTGACAAGTATGTGGTGGTACAATGATACAGAGAGACAACGAAGTGAAAATGTAAATAAGAAACTCAGTTTACAGATTCTTCATTGTTATTAGTATTGTCTCCTCCAGATTCAGTTTTGGCTCTGCTTCTAAGCTCTTCAAATGCTTTCATGCTTTCTGCATCAAAGCCTCCAGCAAACTGCATCCATACATCATAGAAAAAACATTTAGACATCTATTCATATGATTCTTAAGTTCTTGTTTGATTCTAGTGTTTCTTTTATTACCTGATGGACTCTAAAAGCAAAACGAACACCTTGGAGAAGCAAGAACTCTCTGTTAGGGTCTTTATCAGATCCACTGACTGAATCAAGCTCATAAGCTACTCGTTTCATGTACTTCCTCGCCAGCTGGACCGATGAAAGCTTGATCTGTGTAACAAAAGAAACATGACATTTTTCAAGACTCAAACATGTATTATGTAATAGAAGATACAGAAAGAACAAACTAAAACACCTTTCCAACAACGCCAGAATCAGACAACCAATCAACTGGAATGCCAAACTCTTTGTATCGTGAAACCGCCATGTCTCTTGTACGTAAAAGCGCGTATACACTTTGCTCAACCCTGTGAAGCATAGCAGAAACCAAACGTTTAGTAAATCAAGATTTGGTGTGATTTGATACTCCTTTCTTTGCCTTTGAGGTTGATATTAACTTACTTCTCAAGCAATTTGTACATCTTCTTCAACGCAGGTTCACAAGGAAGATTCGGATCATCGACAAAGGAAGTAACTTGCTTCTCAAGTTTCATGAGATCTTGATACTCAAAAGCTGCTTCTCTTAACGCATCAGCTTTGCCTTCTGGCCAGTCAAAGTGTTTAAGAACCGCTCTCTCATCAACCAAGAAGGAGAGCTCTTCATCTAGCCAGCTAACGAAAGCCAAGAGATCTTCTACGTTGGTGAATGAACCAGCTCTAACTTCAGTTGCTAACGACTGAACAAAGTCGCCTTGTGTTTCCACATCCGCTTTCACCTGTAATCAAATTTTTCAAAACTTCAGTTGTTATATTGAATCTATTGTGTTAAAAAAAAAAAGTGAGTGAACTTACTGCTAAGAGGAACGTTGATCGATTCTCGATTTCACCAATCATATTGCTCCTCGCTTCAGATGAGCTACCAGTTCCTGGAGAGATCAGAGAAGGTGAACCATCTTTCTTCGCTTCACGTTTCATCAACGACTGATAAAACTCAACAAGCTCAGGAGCTCTGTGAACTTTGCTCCCGCTTCCCGCTCCTCTTCCAAGTGCTCCAGGAGGAGGTGGTGGCGGCGGAGGCCCACCACCAGGTGGAGGAGGGGGAGGTGGTGGACCACCACCAGGCAAAGGAGGTCTAGGGGAAGGCACATTAGTACTTTTACCACCTCCAGCTGATCTAGGAGGCGGGCGAGGCACTCTAGGAGGTCGTTTCTCAATATCCACAAGCTTCATTTTCGCCACGGCTTGCGCGTTTTCGCTGGCTTTACCATCGTTGCCGTCGCTAGACTGATCACTTGCGGTAACCGTCCTGGTCAAGGAGGGAACTGAAACTGGTTTCTCCTTGAGCTGAGCTAGTTTAGGAGGCAAAGCCACATTGCCTCCAAACCTCTCAGCCCTCGCTTGATCTGCTTTATGCTTAATATGCTTCTCCCTCTCAACCGCAAGCTTATGCCTATCTTTATACGCAGGATACTTCTCGTCCAGAACATTATCAACCGACTTAGACATCACTTGAAACGACGCCGCCACGTTATTCAAAGGCTCACCCGGTGAAGCTTGTTGCTGCGTTCTGATTCTCGGAAGATTCGGAGTTTCAGGTGTACCGGGACTTTCTTGATCCACTTTACCAAACGTCGTTATAGCTACTGATTCACCAGCGTTTCTAATCATCAGAGACTCCAAAGGACCTCTCTGTTTATTCATACTCACGCTAAGTCTCCCAGGCGATCCACCATAGAATGACCTCGAAGGAGACGACTGAACGCTTGAATCATCTTTACTTTTACCGCCCCACCTCTTAAGCTTCTGAATCAGACCCGGTTTCTTGCTCAAGCTACTAAACCTACTCGTGGAACTATCCATGGACGCGTTGTCGAAATCGTCGCTTCCAGGAGACGAAGGCTGGGAGAAGTTGCTTTCTACGTCGGTATCTCCTTGGCCACGCTCTGAGCCAGCGTACTCTAGCATCAGCCGTTTGGCCTTGGCTTGAGACTTGGGGCTTAGGTTCTTGCTTAAGTCACGAGCAGAGATTTTACCAGCTGGTGTCTGGTAGTTTCTTAGCTCATAACGTAAACATGCATTCACCCAACGGAGGTAAACCAGTTCCTCAACTTCACTGAACCTGTTCATCTGAAGCCCTTCCACTTGTTTTAGCAAGTCTTCATTGTTATGCTTCAAGTTGTTAACCTCTTCTCTTACTTTCGCCACTTTATCACTCTACAAAGAGACAAGAAACATTAATCTACCGACAGAAACAAACTTTGATGCAAGAATCATTACCCTCAAACTATCGACTAGACGGATTATTCGGTGGCATAGGCTAGGCTAGGCCAGGCCTATGTGTTAACTAAATATTTATTTTTAACATTTATATAAGATATTTTAATTATAAAATTATTGTTATCAATTATCAAAATTAGATATATATATATATATATATATATATTCGTAGATTTATACTAACATTATTGTTTAATTTAAAAGATTTAGACTATTTTAGATCAATTTTAACCAATTTAGAATAATTTAAATCGGTTTAAGTTGTTTAAATCGGATTTAAAAAAAAATTGATTCAGATAGGACTGAGTTGCCGCTTAAACCGATTTTTAGAACCATGATTACACTTACCTCAGTCATGTTTGAAAGAGCTGAGATTCTTGCTTCTGCTGAATCAAGTTTAATGGTTAACTCTCTCTTCTCATGTTGAAGCTCTCTGTTCTTCCTCTTGAGTTCCATCACTTCCACTTCCATCTCCTGAACAGCTTTCAGCTTCCTCTCAACCTCACTGTCCTTATTCATCGCTTCTTCCTCTTTCATCTGAAGACTAGAGACATGCTGCTTAAGCAAAAGCAGCTGTCCTTTCGTCTGGTTAGCGTCGAGCTGTATCTGCCTCTGCAACTCCTTGATCTTGTTTCTCGCAGCTTCAAGCTCTTTCCTCACAACACCGTTCTGCGAGATCTCTTCTTGAAGCTTCTTCCTCTCCGCTTGGAGAGAGTTTATAGTGATGTTCAGCATATCGATCTCAACGGTCTTGATCTTGAGCTGTCTTTGCAACTCGACGATGTCAGATTCTTGCTCTTTGAGTCCGTAGTACTCGAGCAGCTCTCCTTCGAGCTTCACTTCTCTTTCTTCTAGCTCTTTGACTAGCTGTCTCAGCCTCTCCAGCTCGCTGTCGTTGTAGGCCATCTCGCTCTCGTACTTCCTCTCTTTCTCTGCTTTCTCCAAGCTGTTGTCATCGCTAGGTAATGGATACTCGATCTCACCGGATAAAAGATTTTCAATATCAGCATCTAAATAGTCTGAGAAGCTTTCACGAGTCTGATTGATCACGCTGTTGATCAGTTTCACCTCTTCTTCTTCCTCCTCTTCCACCTGAAAATCATTATCCATCAAGAACATGACAACAACAAACAACAAAAAGAAAACTGTTGGTAAGTACACTTACACTCTTATCATTGTGATTGTTGTTGGGAGACACGGCCTGTTCTGTATCGCCTCCTTTGCCATTTTCTTAGAGCAAACAAAAACAAAGAACAAAGTCAGAATCTATAAATGCAATCAAATGGAGAATCTCGTGTGCTTGTTACCTGATGGTTTGCTCGGTTTGGAAGGTTTACGGTTGAGCTGCTTAACAGCAACAGCTGCAACAGAAGCAGCAACAACAAACCCTACCCGCACAATCATATATTAACACCTTGAATTGTGAATAAACTCTCTTCTCCGTCTCATCTACAGATCTTCTCCAAAGATACACTACGAGTAATAACTTAATCCATAGTTCCTCCAAGAAAAACTTTTAGTCCCAATCCAGTTCATGAACCTTGTAACATATTTGTTCCAGTAAGAGAAACTCTCAGATACTGACAAAACTTTAAACAACTATGTCCACCCAAAGAAAAAAGAAGACACTTATCATCAAGAAAAAAAATTCAATCTTATCAGCTTTATGGACCTCTCATGCATCAAAGGCCAAAATCATCAATAAAGAATAGTGGCTGTTATTTAGCTCAAGACAGATGAGGAAATAGACATGTTTGGTTAATAAATGGACCATGACCAAGAAGCAAAGTACTTGTGTGAATCTAAGCAGACGTAAGAAAAAACACACTCAATAATTGCCTGAAAAAATTATCCTTTTTGTCTCTTTTGTCAAACCACTTTACAAAACTAGACGGTGAACTAAACACAAAAGGATATGACATTTACTATCCGTGAAGACCAATCTACTCAATATAAAGATTAGTTATCTCAAATTGGTCTAGAAACAAAAAGAAAACGTTTTCTTAGAGATTATGTTGTGAATTTATGGGACCAGTACCAAGTAGAGGTGCGTTGATACGCTACGTAGCAGTAACCAATCACAAGAAAACAGAGAGGTTGAGGTTTAACTTTAAAAATGGCCTTTTAATTATCTTCACTCAAAAACCAGTTTCTTCTCACAGCCATAGATTCTTTTCACATGTTTATTGCCCTTTTAGCCTTATCTAAGTAAACAAAACTCTTGTATGAGTGACTGGGAAGAGATAATAGAAGAAAGAATCTTACATGATAGGGTGTGGAAACTCATAGTAGATAGACCTTCCAGTAGATTCTGATTCTATTTTTTTTTTTTTTACCAATCTGCATAAAACAGTTAAAGATTAGGAAGAAAATAACCACTATTTTGATTCAGACATTTGCCAGTGAGGATTAGGACAAGTGGAGAGAATGGAATTGTACATGTACCAAATATCTGTTATATTGTATGGCAGAGGAATTTTCTGGTGTCAACAGCTCACCAAAGACAAGAACAGTTTTAATTTTTTTTGTGCAAAAATTTGGAATTCATCAAAAGAGTTGGGAAACTTTCTTTTCTAAAACAGAAGACGTAACTCTTAACTATGTATGACCCAGTACTCGTCTGACTGTAACTATGAAAGTCAAACCCTATACTAAACTGAATGTCTAGAGGAGGAAGGAGTGGATTCAATCAGACAAAACTCAAAAAGATTCGATTTTTAAGCAAACCCAGGTGCGTGATATGGAAGATGAAAGTCTTGAGAAGCTTACCAGGTTTCAGATTAGGGAAGGAAGACAAAGAAGAAGAAGAAGAATAGATCTGTCCCTTTGGTTGCTGATAATGTCGACTGGTGGGCTTTTGATAGTTGACAATGTCGTGAAGATTCCATTCCATTTAACGGTTTATGTTCTGTAAATCGCTCTTCAAATTTTGAATTTTGGGAGACATTTTGTGAGTGGGAATAGTATCAAAATGGATTCTGTAGTGTGATTATTCTCTAACTTTATTACTCTTTTGAAACCAAAGATTGGTTTGTTTCAAATTTTAAAACCAGGACTGAATTACAATACAATTGAGCTTTCCAGTTAATCAAATCGGAGCCGGGTAACAAAACTGGAGGAACCATAAATGTTGAAACAATAAGACATCAATGAAAAAAAGAAACAAAAACAATAGCAGATGAAGTAATAAGCTTATATCCTCTTTATATACCTCTCTCTCAGGATAAAAATTAATGTTAGTATCTTCCCCCGATAACGTTATGCCTGCCTCTGCCAAAGCTAAAATGAAAAATCAGAAAAGAAACTTACTTACTTTAAGGTAAATTCAATAGAAACAAATTAACAAGTGGTAACAAACTACTAAACCGAAGTAGACATGTATGGATTGCTTAATACCTTGTATGTACTCGAAGTCAGGATCTGCAGAAGTAGCATTCATTACCTCTCTAATAAAAATGTTTGAACGAACTAGCCATCTAGCATACTCTCGTCTAGTACACAACTCATCTGCCAGTTCTTCCTCTTCAGTTATCTGAACAACTTAACTGCAAGTTACATGTTCATGATCAGAGTTGGACAGCTAAGGCTCAACTCATATAGCATATGATCTGAGGCTCATGCTTAAAAGCAAAGTTATCGTATGGGAGAGTAAGAGTAAGTTCATCGAAACAAACCTTTAGTTTCATCAAAGCTGCTAATGATTCTTTCACTCTCTTCATTATCATTGTGATCCAAACCCACACATAAACAATGCAATGGATTGCGCCTAAAAACATAACCTAAACCCTGTCAACGAACACACAAAACCAGAGTAGAGAATAGAAAAAAAAACTGACCTTTCCTGGAAATTGAGAAGTAGTAGCTAAGAGAACAGCAAGTGAAGATCCAACACCAGTGACTACAAACATTCCGCAACTCTAAACCCCGACAAAACAAAACAAAAGAAGATTGAAATCAATTGCAAACACGAAACTAGAAAGAACCACTTTATGAGGAAAGATACAAACTTTGTTTACTTTTCCAGTGAGGAAGAAGAGATCCACGAGGCAACGACTTGAACGAGTGATGGGAGGTTAAAAAACGATGTCGTACGAGTAAATGAGCCAACTTCGGGAAGGTGAAGGGGTGGATACTTTGGTGACTTTGTAATCGAGAATGAGCAAATTTCTCTTCGTCAGTAACGTCAATTAGTGGATGCTTCAGTTTGGAAGAAGCAACCAGAGAAGATGGGGAAGAGATGCTTGCTGCTGTGATAGTGAGTGATACCTCTGATTTGCGCGGAAGGTTTTGGTTTGAGTTTTTTTTCCCGGTGTAGTTTTAACCATCTCTCTCGGTTGAATCATCTATCATTTAACACAAACATGTAGACTGGGGGTGGGCATTTCGGTTTAAATTCAGGTTTAGTTTGGGTTAGATTCGGCTTGGTTTGATTTATTTGGATTTAAGAAAAATTTAACCAAAATCAATTTGGTATAGTTTGTATTCGTTTTAATTCAGATTTAGTTCAGTTTGGTTTGTATTTGGTTTGGTTATAGTTTAGTTTCGTTTGCGTTCAGTTCAAGGTAGTTTGTTTCTTTTTTGTTTGTTTAGTTAAATCAAGTTGATCTTTTAGTTTTGTTTTAAATCGGTTACAAAAATATAATTTTAAATTTTTTAAAACAAATCATCACACTAAATTATTTTTTTATTCGTATTTAAACGTAAATCTAAACTTCTGATAAAAATATAGAATATAATCTAATAATTTTATATTATTATCTTCAAACAGACATAAATATAATAGATAGTTTTCGGTTTTGATGTTAGAGCATAACATTCATATTCTTTTATTTTATTTTGGTTGTCTTTTTCTATTCATTTATAAGAAAAATATACAAATTTATGTTTAGTTGTTTAGGTTAAATATCTTAAATTTTAATATTATTAGTATATTTAGTTTTTCTTTGTTAGCGTATATTTAGTTAATCTAATTAAAAAACACTTTGGTTTTTTTGGTTCAGTTTGGTTTAAAACCAAAGCAACATAACCATTTGATTTAATAAAATCTTTAACGGATAAATCGCATAAGAAAACTTTAAAAGTGACTTCTAGTGACACTTTAAACCTTCAAAGTGACATTTGTATCACAAAAACTTTCAATCTGGTTTATTTGTTCATCAAGTAAAAAACTAACATGTTGTACATGTAAATGTGATGATGTGTTGGGTTTTTTGAAAAATTAATTATTTAATTAATAAATTAAATAAAAATCAGAAAATTAAATAAAAATCAGATAACTAAATACAAATTTGGAAAATAAAACAAAATTCAGAGAATTACATAAAATTTCAAAAATATATTAGATAAAATTAAAATACATAAAATCAAATAAAATAAATAAGATTAAATTAAAATACAGAAAATTAAATAAAAAATCTGAAAATTAAAGGAAAAATCACAAAATTCATAAAAAATCAAAATAGTTTTTTTTTTAATTACATTATTAATTTTTAAAAGAAAACAAACATATCATCGTGACAATAATAGTTTCAAACATATCACTGATGACAATGGTGGTTTTTCACAGAACTATTAACAATGACACTTTTGACATATCTCTAAGATAGTTTCCGACATCATCGTTAAAATGACGGTTAGCAATAACAATGTTTTCGACAACCATAATTTAAAACGGTATCTACAATTTAAAAAAAACTTGACATATCTACTGTTTTAAATGATGGTTGTCGAAAACTCTGTTATTAACATATCTACCATCATTTTTAGTGATGAAGTCGGAAATTATCATTAGAGATATGTCAAAAACGTCATTGTTAATGGTTATGTGAAACCACCATCATCAACAGTGATATGTTTTAAATTGTTATTGTCAACGATGATATGTTTGTTTTCTTTTAAAAAATAATCTTGTATATTAAAAAAAAACATAATTTGAATTTTGAATTTTTTTAATTTTGTGACTTTTTTCTTAACTTTTGTTTAATTTTCTGAATTTTTATTTAATTTTTTGTATTTTAATTTAATTTAGTTTATTTTTACAATTTTATTTAATTTTCTGAATTTTTGTTTTATTTTCTGATTTTTTAATTTTTTTTGAATTTTATTTAGCCTTCGCATTTTTTATTTAAGTTTCTAGTTTTTTATTTTATTTTATTAATTATTTTTTTTTTTTTTGAAAAAATGACCAACACATCATCACTTTTACTCTTGCACAAATTTTTTATTTGATGAAAAAGTAAACCAGGCTGAATGGTTGTTATGATATAAATGTCACTTTGAAAGTTTAAAGTGACAGTAGAATAACTTGAATTTAAAGTACAAGTAGATGTTATTTTCAAAAAAAAAATATGCGATTTTTCCGATCTTTGACCAAATGGTATATACATATATTTTTGTTTGATTTGGGTTACTTTGGGTTTAGTTTGATTTGATTTGGCTTGTTTTTTTTGCCTACCCCTAAATTTATCATGCTATTTGCATTTAGTTCATTTATTACCCATCTTGAATCTCACACTACTCGATACAAAAAGATTTTGGTGCTCTGTTTTACTATCTGTGTAGTTAATTTACCAACTAATCTCTTTCATTCTGAACGCCTTAATTTGTATCTGATCTTATTTGTACCGGGTGCTCGTGGCCTGGTTATAAAGGGTTCACAGTTGTAGATTTTGCCACCTAAATTCAAATCTTGGCCGTTGTTGATTAAAGTGGGGTGAAAAAGACGGTTCTCCTGGATGCTTTCGGCGGGATCCCCGTTTCAGCTCCGATGGACGGTCATTAGACGCTAGTCGAGTCTCTTTCGACGACATCCAGATACCAAAGTCATAAAAAAAAAGATATTCGAATGAATCTCGTAAAATTCTATTTTAGATCGTGAATACATTTGAATTTAATCCGATTCAGAACAAATACCAGAAAAGATCAACAAGTTAAAAATGAATTTAATAAAAGGAATTAGTTCTATCGAATATTTGAAACCTAAATAAAATAACTCAATATTTAATTTATATTTATTCTGAATATGATATATAAGAGTAATTAAACTCACAATATTACTAGTCAAATTTGAAATGAGTATGAATCCAAAATAAATCTTATACAAAATTATAAAATATCCCTGAAACAAAACTTATTGTAACCAAATCAAGCTTTACAATATATAAGAGGCTGAATCCAAAAACTCAAATATCAGAAAAAAAAGATATGAATAAGAATCTGCACGCCTAGGCCTATAAGAAAGGATAATCTTTGTCAATAATAAAGACATTAAATTCAATGGCTACCTTGGTCTATGTGCTTCCTGGAGTATTATTTTCCTTATTAGCCTTCTTCTTTTTTCATAGTGATATATCAAAAGAAAAGGTTAATACGTGTATAATAACATGCATGGGTTATGGGAACAAATGCCACATTTACTTTCCTGTGTGACAGAGACAACAACATATAACCAAATGTCTTTCTCGTTACAGACCCTCGATTTCTTTTTATTTATTTCTTTCTTGTAACGCTTGGAGGCTGGAGCTATAATGAGAAACCCATTGACTCCCAACGACCTCTCGCTCTCTCGTCAATAAATAATCATCCCATAAGACAAAGAACCCCAGAGATAAACCACCAAACTTTTTACACAGCTAATCACATAGCTCTTTGGTTTACCTCATTCCTCTGTTTTTCCACAATGTCTTGGATTCAATCTGTTCTCTTCCTATTTCTTGTTTTCCGGTGGTGCATCGCCGGAGAATCATCGTCGCCGGAGGTAACTGATGACGGAGCTCCGATGGAGATATCAGAAAGGGAAGCTCTTTACTCAACGATTCAAGGGTTTGTTGGTGATTCTTGGAATGGCTCTGATCTTTATCCTGACCCTTGTGGTTGGACTCCTATTCAGGTTTTGTTTCATTACAACAACCATTCAGTCTTCGATTCATGCTTAAATCCATGTGTGTGTTTTTTTATTTTGTTGTTGTAGCCAAAATAAAAAGAATTTGTTTTTGTCCAAGGAGTTCTTGATTTTTTTGTGAAGATCTTGAAAATAATTTGTTGTGTAGTTGTCTGAATAATTGTTATGTTCAAAATGTCTGTCCACTTTGAAAATTCCATAACCAGTAAGTGAAACTTTAAAGCTTGAATGCATCAAAGTGCATATCTATTTCCATATAAGATCTACTTTCCGTTTCTTTAAATGTTTTACAATATGGTTGGCTTCAATTATATATGTGCAGTGCACATTGATTGACCCCACCACCCAAATTTTTTGTTATATTCTTTCAATAATTTGAAACAATTCTCTTTGGATTTTCAGGGTGTTTCTTGTGATCTCTATGATGACTTGTGGTATGTCACGGAGCTAACCCTAGGTCTTGTTCATGAAAACTCGCTTGCTTGCGCCGCAAGTTTGGAGATAAAGCCACAGCTATTCAAGCTCAAGCACTTGAAATCTCTCTCGTTCGTCAAATGTTTCACGTCTTCCTTAACAATATCCAAAGAAGATTGGATAAGCTTGGGAAGCAACTTAGAATCTCTCGAGTTTAGATCCAATCCCGGTTTGATTGGTGAACTTCCTGAAACATTTGGAAGTCTCACAAACCTAAAGTCTTTGGTGGTTCTTGAAAATGGGTTCAATGGGAAGTTACCGACCAGGCTTTGCAATCTATCGAGCTTAAAACGGTTGGTTCTTGCGGGAAACTTGTTCACCGGAACGATTCCAGATTGTTTCAATGGGTTTAAAAATCTATTGATCTTGGATTTGAGTAGAAACTCCTTCTCAGGGACATTGCCTTCAACTATTGGAGAGATGGTTTCGTTGCTTAAGCTTGACCTAAGCAATAACCAGCTAGAAGGGAAGTTACCACAAGGAATTGGGTTTTTGAAGAATCTGACACTGTTGGATGTGAGGAACAACAGAATCTCTGGTGGGTTTTCTCAAAACGTTGAAAAGATTCGTTCCTTAACAGATCTGGTTTTATCAGGAAACCCAATGGATATTGATGACATGATGGGGAAGTGGGAGAATATGGGCAGCTTGGTGGTTTTGGATCTATCTAAGATGGGTTTAAGAGGTGACATTCCTTATGGTTTAACCAAGTTGAAAAGATTGAGGTTTCTTGGTCTGAACGACAACGAGTTAACCGGTACAGTCCCATCAAAAGAGTTGGAGACTTTGCCTTATCTTGGTGCTCTGTACATCCACGGAAACAATCTAACGGGAGAGCTTAGATTCTCAACAAAGTTCTATGAGAAGATGGGGACAAGATTTAAGGCTTCAAAGAATCCGAATCTTTGTCAGTACGATATCGTGTCAGAATCTCGTAGCTACGTGCCTCCACTTGGTCTTAAGCCTTGCAGCAAGATGAAGAAAACAGAGGGTGATTTGGTAATTCTACAAACGTTGAGAAACCTTAAGAAAGAGGATTCAAGTTCATCAATGTCTTTGATGATTACAAGACGTGTGTTGTCAAATGGGTTGACGTGGGATTTGCTTTTGGAGCTTTCTCTTATTGTATTATTGATATAAATATGTTTTTGTTTGTTCGATGCTTTTGTAGTATCGATGTGTTGGTTGATAGATTTTGATGTCAGTTAATTAAGAAAATCAAATCCTTTTGGATGTAACAAGAAGTCTGGTTTCTTCTGTGTCTTGATATAAAACACGCTGTGTAATGTGTATGTGTTGTAATGTACTTGTTAATGTATGTATGGTAATTATTTTTTTATAAACTAAAAAGGTTTGTAATTTTCACTTTCTCAAGTAACCACTAACCACAGCACAAGCTCTTCAGCCACGAATCATCATCAGTTGAGAGATAAATCGTACATCTCTATACGTCCAAACTATGTGAATATATTAAGGTTTCCTATGTATAAAACGATTTGTTGTGACCATAACTGTTAAATGCTTTTAAGTGAAGATGCAAAGCATTTAAGCATATGTATCCAAATATAGCTAACTTTGGTGTCTTAGAAGTCAGAACTCTGTCACTGGTTGCAAACAGACAATACAAACCAAACCAAACAAAGCCTTGTATTGCCTGGAATTTTCTGATCTTCTTCGCTGAGAGAATTTAATGACTATTTGTAAAAAAAGAAATTATGAAATTAAAAAGTAGATACTGTCAATTAAAGATGAGACAGTTAGGGTTTTTAGTATAGACTGAAAAACTTCTTTTACTTTTTAACTTTTGTTTAGGTTTGCAGTAAGCTTTTTACGATCATTTATAGCTCTCTTTTTCTTCTTACGTCTGTCTCATAACTCCATAAGTTATTATTTGTTCATAGGTGGCGGCTAACGTACTTTTAGTTACTATAACCCATAAAGAAAAATTAATTGTTTGGTTGTTTAAAGTTTTGAAAAGATTTTATGACATTAAAGCTATACACAGAGTGGCGTTTGAACGGATATGTAAAGTGTAGAAAATGTTTATGAATCTTCGTTAAAACATTTTTTTTTTAAATATGGTGCATTTGCTAGTAGATTGCATACCTAACCCGCTGTACACATTATTCTTTGTGATCCTAAATATAAGATGTTTAGATAGAAACACACATATTACAAAAATTATTTTTTGTCTAAAAAATATCATTAAAACTATAAATTAATGATATTCAACCAATTACAAAATAGACTATTAAAATATGATTGGATACATAATTTTTACTAAAATTATAAAAATTACATAAAAAAATAAAAATATCTTATATATTGGAACATCAAAATTTTATAAAACATTCTATTTTTAGAAACAAGGAGAGTATTTATTTTTATGACTTTGAAACATGGTAATTTATTTTCAATGATTCAGTCAATTAATACATTTGTCAAATGTATCTTGTATTTTCTTACTAGTACAGTATTTAATACTTATCTGAACCAAAATACTTTTATACTTCAATCAAATCCAAGTAGGTGCATTTCTTTACAACCACACATTGATCCAATATGTGTTATTGGAAACGGGAACTAAAATCAATGATGATATTTTAATTAATGACTCTTGCAAGATACAACGAGCCGTACGGGTAAATAGTAAAGTTAGTAATGAATTTCGTTTCTTTTCACAAACTTTAAAATCATCCTCTGGCAACCTGGCGACGAGTTTAATGTTCATGACCTCTTTGCTTTTGTATTCTACATGCATATTATATTAATTTACTTACTGAACTCCGTACAAGTTTTGAAATAATGAATCGTGTTGATTTGATTGATTTTGTTAGTTGAAGATTGGAATTGCTATTTATTTTTTTAAAAGAAAAATGTCATTTGTTCAAAAAAAAATGTCATATCCTTAAAACATGTTTAGTGGCTTGTGACTAGCTCATATCACTCACATATAAGCAGGCTTCGGATATTTTTAATCCGTTCTCCGCCGCACCGCAGTTAATAATAACAAAAATATTTATATATACTGTATATCTATACATTTTTATAACTGTTAAAACCGCACCGATTGTCACGCACCGTTCAATCCGCTGTTATCATTCGGAGCCAAAAGTTTGAAAAGGCTATTAACCAATGATGCCATTTTTCTATTAATAAGTGATCAGCATTTCAAAACAATTCCAGTATTTACGGTATAGGGGATTCTCATATTTTCTGTTAAGTGATTGTCATATTTTTCTATTAAGTGATTATCATATTTTTCAGAAAATAAAGAAATGTAATGGTTAGTTGATGTAAATTTGTTTTAAAACTATATTTTTATCAACATTTTAATATAAAAGGGTGCCAACTGTGTATTTTATCTATAACTTTTGAAATTATTATGAAAAATGGTTGTTAGTTCTTTTTGTAAGTCTCACAAGAGATATTTTACTAAGTAAACGAGTTTATATGTTAGTATTTTTTTTAGGTTTTAAAAAATTCCGTTAAACCTTGTTATAAATAAATATGTGTTAGAATAAGTAGTAATACACGATACAAAAATCGACATTCAAAAAAATTATTATCAGATAGGGATTCAAGTATCTCATATACCCAAATATTTGAAGCGAATTTGATCAGATAATAGTTTGAATTCTGGATCATATGTCCATCTCTAATACATACTTAATTACTTAGTCCAAACGAACAATGCCATATTAATAAAAAAAATTAAATATGAAATTATAAATATTTGTTATTTATTAGTACACTATAATATATATCTTAGACATAATTAAAATCGATTTGCGAATTTTATTTGTTTTTTTTCTTCCAAATATTGCTGTTTACTTTTGAGTTTATTCTCAAAAGAAAGTTGAAGTTTTTAAAATAGATCAAGAAAATGTTATAAGCTTTTGTGGACTATGTAACTTGTAGACTTGTTTATCTTTTTGGCTAAATTATATACCAGTGACCACATCAGTTGCCACATCATCTTATTTTACTAACGTAAATGTTATGTAAGCTAATTTTACTAGTGAGAATGCCACGTGTACAATCTGTTTTTTGAAAAAATCAAAATATACGTTTTATAAAATATTTTTTTAGAAAATGTACAATTTGTAAATTTTTGTATTTAGTAAAATTAACAAAATTAATTAAATAATAAATTTTAATCTAATATGAGAGATATATTCGTAAATCTTATATAATAAATTTACATCATAAATTCTTTAAATACAATGTTTGGGTACCCGTTGGTTTCATGTCAGGTTTTTTGAATTTCGTTCTATTTTGGAACACGTCCTATGATCCATACTGGTATTTTTGTAAGTATTGATCAGGATCAGATATAACACATCGGGTTTTGATCGGTTTTGTATCACATACTAGAGTGTTCGGGTCGGTTTTGTATCACATACTAAAACACATAAAGTAACCGTATATCGTTTGAATTTTAGTTATACTGGATCGGTTCGGATAACCCTAAAAGAAAACATAAAAAATATATACTTATAAAGCAACACTAGCATTGAATTTGAATCATTAAAACACATATACATAAGTCTTATAAGGATTGTATTGTGATAGGATCGACAAATTTACGAATATATCTCTTATTATAAGATTAAAATTTTATTATTTAATTAATTTAGGTTAATTTTACCAAATAATAAAATTTTATAAAATTTTACATTTTCTAAAAAATAAAATTTATAAAAATGACTATTTTGGTTTTTTCAAAAAAACATTTATGTACATGTGGCATCCTCAAAATTAGCTGATGTAGTATTCACGTCAGCAAAATTAGATGACATGGCAGCTGATGAGGCGATTGGTGTATGATTTCACCAAAAAAATAAACAATATATTTGAAAGTTCAGGTATATTTTTGCACAATAACATAAATCGAGTATAAATTAAACATATAGTGATATGTTGGATATGAAATGGACGTTTTTCATCTTGGTGTTGGACACTAAGTATTTAACTTTGAAAGGTTTCTACGTGAAGTTGAGAATTTGATCCATAGAGAATTGCAAAATATATATTCAGATTCAACAAGTAACTAGGTCTTTTCGTACCATGTGCATTAATAAATTTTTAAATTTATATTATATTTAAAGAATTTTTTATTAATATTGTAGATTTTATTATTTTCTTACCAAAATTTTAAAATAAATTTGATTTAATTAAAAATAAAATTAAGATAAAAATAATTTGTTTATTTTAAATTATATTTAAAAATAGATATATATCTATATATTTAAATTATAATCTTAGATATATATCATTAAATATATTAAATCAATTTGTATAAAATTAATAAAAATATAATAAAAAAATAAAAATTGTATAATTATCTAAAATTAAAAAATAATAAGTATTTACTAAATCTCTATAATATTCTAATTCAGTTCATCATTGATATTTTAATCATTACTATAGAAGGTAAAATTACTATAGATTAAAATTACTATTATTTCAAATTATCATTTTAGTATATGTTATTTTAATTACTATTATTTCAAATTATCATTTTCACCATAAAAATTATATTTTAAGTCCAAAGTCTAAGAAAACAAGAAAAACGTGAAAGATTGATGAATTATGGTGAAAATAGCCATGACGGCCATGAAAGAGTTCAGGAAAAAGTAAATAACCTAGAGGAAGATGATGAAGAAATTAAAACTTTGCGACTCATTAAAAAACAAAAGAAAAAATGACTAAAACGCACAACTTAGGCATCGAACTCTGGGCTATGGGACTTAAGTCAATTTCTGAAACCACTAGAACATGGTAATCTAATAATTATTGTTTTGAAAACTATTAAATATATACAAATATATTCTAAATTAAGAAATCTGGGCTATGAGACTCAATTTGTCTCCGATATGTAGTTAACTCGCTAGGTCCAACACGACCGCCAATTCACGCGTAGTGTAATTTCGAACATGGGTCTAAACTATCTTTCATGAATGATCGACATCAACTAAATATTATATATTCAAATTGTATGTCTAATTAAAATAATATAATATTATGTAAAATAAATCATACATATAAATTAGAATTAGAATATTAAAAGTTTATAATATATTTATTTGTAGATATAAAAGTAACTTATGATATTACGATTAAAATTTTATAGTTTTTTTTTTAAATATGGAAATTTTTAAAAATTTTATTAAATTTTTTTTATAATTATAAAAATAGAATGAAATAATATTTCGAAATTGTTAATGTTATATTTGAATATATTTATTTTAATAATAATGCATGAATCATTATCATATTCTAAAAATTTAACCAAAAATATAAATCAATATTAAATATATTGTATGAGTTATTATGACATTCTAAAACATTTACTAAAATATAAATTATTATTAAATGTAATTGTTCATGGCGTATTAGCCATAAGCCTTGTCATAAATTTTAGTTGACATGTCAATTTTTTTTTGAAAATGATCGTAGGGCGAAGCGCTTATCAAATCATATATATCCGTCGTTGTGGACAAAAAATAATCCAACCTATTGGGCTTTATTTAAAATAACCCGTTTAGTGTCGGCCCATTTACAATTACGGCACCGCCGTCAGGTTTTACCGCTACCCTGATATATCTTCTCCGACGTTACAACAAATAATTTCGAAAGCTTCTGCCTTTCAAGTTCGTCCTATCAGAAAAGATCAAATTTTGATGATGATGAATTTAAAAGCAAAATGCTTCTGATGGTTTAGTGATATGATCTTTGGTTAAAGGTAACTGCTAATCCATGGGACTTGACCCGTGTACCAGGAGGTTCATCAGGAGGCTCAGAAGCAGCAAGAAAATGTATGGTGTCATTTTGTCTCTCACATTCTTTGTTTAAAATACATCGAACAAAAGTTTTGAGCAGTGAGATCGATCTCCCTAACCATTGTTTTCACAGGTCTCTATTCAGTGGGGATCTACAAATATTTTTGACTGAGAGCAAATTTATTTAATATATAAATTATTTTTTATAAATTTTATATTATCTAATAATATTAAAATTAAATGATAATATCAAAATTAAATAACTATTATTAAAAATTATTTGATAATTAAATTATATTCTAAAAACAACAACTCAATAAAAAGTGTAAGAAACTAGAAAAATATAAAAAGTGGTTTAAAAAAATATTTATTCTTCATTTTTTGAACACTTTTACAATTTATAGAAAAATATGCAAAATGTTGTAAGAGAATACAACAAATATGTTAAAATCAATAAATTAGATGCAATTATTATTACAGAGTTAATTGGAAAGTAGTTTTTAGACAGAAAAATAAATAAATTAAAAATAAAATAAGTGTGCAACAAAGAAAGGGAATGAGACTAGAGTAAAATGGCAACTATACTTTTCTAGAATAGAATAGAAATATAGAGTACTTAAATCGTGCCATTGTTTAAGAGATGAAATTAGAAGGTTATTTTCTATTTTAAATAATAAACTAGATTCTGACCAGTCCTTCCATATTTTTTTTCATATTTTTTTAAAAAATTAATTTTATATTTGTGTTTTTCTCTGTAATCATTTTGTGTTTTTCTTTGTAATCATATTTGTGCAAACTATTTTTTAAAAATTATTAGTAAGATGTTTTGATAATTGTATTGAATTTGTGATGTTTCATAATTATACATACTTGTGTTATAGCCATTTCACACATTAAGTTTATACTTTATTCCTAAACAGTTATTAATTTTTATTTTTTAAAATAACAAAGTATAGTTATATTTTTGACCCGTGTTTTTAAAATGCGGATTTATTTCTGAAAAAGATCAAATTTATATTTTTGACTATTTATTTACATTTAAATGTTACAAAGAAAGCATTATAAATGTGCAGATTATAATATGTTTAACGTTTTAATACAAATAATTTTGATGATGAAATATGTAATCATGTTTAAATAAAATCATGATATTGTTGCATTTATTAGCATTTTGAATTATTAATGTAATTAAATATTCGTACTCGAAAAATCAATGTGGAATCTACACGTAAGTCTGGGTTCCGAATCCCATTAAATTCGACATATATTCAAAAATATTGATTTATTGTATTTATCTAAATTTTGCTAAATTAAATTTATAATATATTTTAATATCTTTTGCGATATTTTCATATTTGATCTGAATCCACGATAAAAATGGTAAATCTAGTGATCTCCATATAATCCAACTCAGATTTTGGATTAAATTATAAAATTTCTATTTAAACACTCCATAAAATCCGGTTAAAAACACATAAAATTGGCATTGACTTGTAATGGTTGACCCGAAAAAACCTAGATAAATCTAATGATCTTTTATTTTGTTTTAATTTAAATTTAATTTCATGATAATTATTATTTAATTTATTTATAGGCAAAATCGTAATTTTGTAGATAGATTAGTCAAGTAATTTTTATTTCATGAAACTGAAATAAAAATCTAATTATATTTGGTAACTGAAAATACATTTTATATTAACTTTTTCAAAAAGATGGTTACAAAATATATATTTAGATTCAATTAGAAAGTATATGGTTATTTTTATGAGAAAATAATTGTTGGACCCAACTTTTATCAATGGGTCAGACTGGTGTTTTAATAGAATAGATAACTTCAAAACTAAAACAGTTATGCAAAAGAACAAAGGGTTCGAACAGAAAAGAAGGGGGCAGAGGTTTCTACGTAGTGGGGGCAACAACCACTCTGATAATTGATAAGCGTACACTTCACAATCTTGCTATATATAGTTCTAACTTTTTATCATAATTTAATGGGGGCAACTGTTACCCTCCCTACACAAGGTGCATCCGCCCCTGTCTCTATTCCTTCATTATCTCCTGAACTACCAGCTTACTACGTGATTGCCTGATCTGAATCATCTTCGAATTTAACACGTTATGATGGTATCAGGTAAACACGGTATTGTCACTTGCTTCACATGTTTATTGCATTGATTATATACATGATCAATACATAAAAGAATTAGTCCTTGTATTGGATATTAAGATATGTGAATCAAGTTGTAGCTGACGAGCTCAATAAGTTGTATGCGTGAAGAAGGATTTGGATCAATAACTTTTTTTTTTGTCACTGAAATACTTCATTAAAGGGAAAGAAAGAGATTGGGACGAAAAGCCCAATTCAGAGTTCAAACTACAACATAAGAGAGGCTTGGAGAGCTCCTTTAGCAAGCCCATCGGCGATAGAGTTTTCAGAACGGGGAAAGTGCGAAAATGAAACATTTGCAAACTCAGAAGATATCGATCGAATGTCTTTCACAATACCGATGATTTCTTTAGCCTGAAATTCGCCTGAGATTGCTCGGATGAGCGTTAGGTTGTCGGAGAAGACCTCAAGTGACCGGAACTCTAAGGTGATCACCATGCAGAGTGCAGATTGGGCCGCAAAGGCTTCAGCTATGAGTGGTGAGCCGATTGAAGATTCGACCATTGATCCGTTGATTGGAGCTTCGATGCTTGGACCCGAGAAGACCCACCCCAATCCCGCTACTAGTTTGTCTTTGTTCCAAGCCGCATCTGTCTTACAAGTCAAGCGGTTGTTGTCGGGATGATTCCTTGTTGGTTGTCGAGTACGGTTTTGCTGGGGAAGAGATAAGTTGCTAGCTTTGTTATTCTTTATTTGCGCCGAAGTTCATTCTTTTGCTAACTTTGGATCAATAACTAATATGTTCTTCTTGGTGTTAATATAGGTGAGAACACAAGTGCAAAAAGACTTCAAAACCGCGTTAGATCAGAGCATTACATACAAGGTAGGTGGAAAGAAAATTTATGCATTAGAAATGTATGCTGGAGATATTATAACGGCATAAATGCTTCTTGGTTTAAACTCTCTTTAATTGGTTATTCACTACACAAAACACAATTTGTATCTACATGAAATTGTCGCTAGTCAGTGTGAATCTCGCGGGGACTTCCTTCTATTGTATTGCCATGTGGACTAGTCGAAGGAGGTCCCTCGGGTCTACCCATTGGTCTTTAAATGATCGGTGCAACCTTTGATGAGGTTTTGTTTTCCGTCAAATTGTATTATATTAGAACAATAAAGTGAAATACAAGGTCTAATATATAAACATGAGAAAAAGGAAGATACTCACAGTAACTAAATCCCATAAGAAGAGAAACTAAAGCCCACCCACAGGACACATAAAGCAACAAAACAAGTTGAAATTCACCCCAAGTTACTAAAAGTTTAAGAAAGAGGAAAGAGGAAATATTAGCCATGAAACTTAGAACCACCAGAAGCTTATAAGGAGACAACCAGATGCAACGAGGATGGGCCTCCAATGAGGACAGACCACCAACACCTGAAATTCTTGAAAACCAAGCAAAATAAAAGAAACAGGCCCATCCGCCAGACCACACAACATAGTGAGGAACAACACACTTCAATTCAGAACTTTTCACCGGAGCGAAGAAAATAGCAAACCAATGATCCTCGGGACACTTCACCGTTGCAGAAAAAAGCCCAAAGATACATACAACTCCATACCAAACCAGAACCAATATAGAGAAAACCACAATCTTGAATGCACCAACTGAAGAACCAACACAAGCGACAGAAAACCAATCTCGGAATATAGGCACCTGAAAGCGCACATAGAAACACCCAGTCGACACAACGACTCACCTTTGTGAGGTTTGTTATATGAACTATTTGCTTACTTAAATTAAGATTAAGAACAAGTTTTTGGTGATTGATTGAGTTTTAGGAGAAATTGCTTAAAGTTAGTCATGTATTTGAGCAGACACGCAAAGGTCACCAAATGTAGTCTAAGACATGAAAGAATGAAGGTTCTTCTTTTGTGCTTTTAACTTTCATGCTTTATTCAAGTAAGGCGATTTATTTTGTACTTTTTCTTCTCTCTATGGATCTAATTGGTGACCAATGAATAAAAGAGGAAAATATTACATCTACACGTACTTTTATCCTTTCTCATTACACTTACACATATTTTCTGCTTGTCATGTACTTTGTTGTTGTAACTTTACCAAAAAACCCTTGTACTTAAAAAATCTTATCTTCTTATCTTTCCATCTTTCTCCACCACCACAAGATCTCCATCTTTCCTACGACTTCACCATCTAGCACTCCAGCTCCACCAAAAGCTGTCACTCCTAAAACACTCACAGCTGAAGATAATGGTTATGGTGATGGTTCAGAGTCTAATTTGTTGAGGAGCCGTAATCAACGGAAGCGTGACGCTCACCGTTAGAATGATGTGAGGTTCTTGAGAAACACCGCTTGTACGTAAACACAGCTATGGGTGTGGCAAGTGAATGACATGAGGTTCTGGAAATTGGAAGAAGGTATGGTATTGGCAGCCAGTTACAGCAAGGAAATGAAGATATGACACCGTTTCATGAGTCAATTACTATTTTTCCCACCATGTGTGTAAGAGTTGGCAAAAACAACATTTTCTTTGTGGAGTGACCACAAAAATGGAAAGATCCCTACCAACAGTCTGACCCTATGGATTTACCCGTAGCTAGTGACCACAACTTCAAGTTCTTACATGTTCAAATTGACTACTGACCACAACTATGTCTACACTAGTACCCAATGACCACAATTGCCACACCGGCGCAGTTGGTCACCGGAAACTGCTTTAATCCACTCCAGTTACTCACTTGTAGTTGCAGCCTCAACAACACAATTACCGCAGCCACAAAGACTCTGACCACATATTCGATGACCAAAACAAACCTACCACACCATTCCTTTTAAAGATAATGTCTATGGGTCCGGTGATGATGGCTCAAGATCTGTAATTGCGAAGGTTTTTGCCATGTCAGATGAAGTAAATATAAAAAAATATCTAAAGAAAAAAGATTAACTTGAAGATTTGGATGAAATGGGCGGTGAAGGGATCGAAGAGTTATGATAGCTGGAATTGGAAGTAAGTACAAATCTCCAAAAAATGGTAATGGATTTAAAGAAAAAGAGAAAGATGGAAAAGAAAATTGAATACGGAAGAAAAAACGAAGGTAGTGGAAGTAACGATCATTAAACTACCAGACTTAATTATTCTCTCTCTTCTATATCTCATTTTTATTTTTATTTTTTTACATGGACATTTCAGGAACAGAAGATCGAAAATGTAAGTATAAAGTACTCTTCCAATGGAAAGTACCTGAATATGTTAAAAACCTAACAAAAAGTAACCTATAATGTAATGCTCTCATAAAAGAGAATAATGCATTCTTTATTATTCTTTTTTTTTTACTATTTATAAGGAATACGTTTTTTTTTT
>NC_027754.1:31964380-31966173 GCF_000695525.1 Brassica oleracea var. oleracea | reverse complement strand
TTTTTTTTTATTTTTTTCATTCCTATATTTTATTTCTCTACATTTTTTTCCTATTCATTCCTAATGTTCCTATAATGATCACTAATTTATTTACTATATAAATGTAGATGTTAGGTATATCATCATTTTATTATATTTTATGTTCTTAAAGTTGCATTCATGCACTTGATTATTTTTTTAGTCTTGTGAATAATACGGCTGTTTCTCTATTCATTAGCACATTTTTTCTAGAATATTTCAGATGAAATCATGCGCTAACCTATAACTATGCAAACATATTATAATTTTGTAATCTAGTGGTCCACGCGAATGTATGTCTCCGATGGAAGATCAGAAATCCAACGGCTCAGAATCACGCGTTTGCAATGTTTGCTTGCAGGGGAATCGCCACCTGGCACATGCAAATATTTGTTTTTGGTAACTATGAATTATGCAAATGATTTTCATCGGACGTTGTGCTTAGTTGTTATAACAGAAAAAAGGCGCCTAATAAATAATTTAATATTAGCCGCCCTAGATAATTACTATATTATGATAAATTAATTATCTTTTCGATAAATTAATCGTTTGGTGACCCTTTAAAAACGGAATTAGTTTCTTAACTTCTTTCTTTTGTAACAATTAATTTGTGTCATCTAATATATATGTCCATCAGCTTTGCTGAACTTAATAGTTATATTGTTTACGTAAGCCTTTTCTAGATCTCTCATTGAAAAAGCTTGTATAAAATAAACTTGGATAGAATTAATGTTCTTGCACAATCGAATTAAGACGCAGATGATCATTTGAATTGTTGTTGGCACCTAATATAATAACATCATCATTACACAATCACGTATTGTTTTGGTTCTCACATAATCAGCAAAACCAACTAAATCATAACCAAGGTTTATAAAAAAAGTTCAATAAGGGTTTTGTAATCATTGCAGTATATGTAGATGATTTAAATATCATAGGAACCTCTGGAGAAATTTCTCAAACTGTTGAATATCTCAAGAAAGAATTCGAGATGAAAAATCTTGGAAAAACAAAGTTTTGTTTGGGATTACAACTTGAGTATATGAAAGATAGAATTCTTGTGCATCAAAAGGCACTGGAACGGGATTAAACATATACTTAGTCACCTACATGGAACGAAAGACTTGGGTCTTATGTTTACTGACAAATCTAAGGAAGATTTAGTTGGTTTTGCTGATGCAGGTTATCTCTCTGATCCACATTATGCTAGATCTCAGACTGGTTATGTTTTTACACACGGTGGGACAGCTATATCCTGGCGGTCCATGAAGCAGACCATGGCAGCCACATCCTCTAACCACGCAGAAATATTAGCCATGCATGAAGCCAGCCGTGAGAGTGTATGGATGAGATCCATGACACAGCATATTCGTACCACTTGTGGTATGATCAAAGGAAAGGATCCACCGACCATCCTATACGAGGATAACACAGCATGCATCGCACAGCTTAAGGATGGATACATTAAAGGAGATAGGACGAAACATATTCTTCCTAAGTTCTTCTTTACACACGAGCTTCAGAAGGCAGGAGAGGTCCAAGTATTGCAAGTCCGTTCGAGTGAGAATTCAGCCGACCTCTTCACCAAGTCACTACCAACCTCAACGTTCAAGAAGCTCATATGGAAGATAGGCATGCGTCGACTGAAGGATCTTCGGTGATGCATTCATCAGGGGGAGTTCATGTGTTGTACTCTTTTTCCTGTCTTGTTTTCCCTTTTACCACATTGGGTTTTGGGTTTGTCAAGAGAGGTTTTAATGAGGCAACATCCAAAG
>NC_027754.1:31957350-31964156 GCF_000695525.1 Brassica oleracea var. oleracea | reverse complement strand
TTAAGAAAGAGGAAAGAGGAAATATTAGCCATGAAACTTAGAACCACCAGAAGCTTATAAGGAGACAACCAGATGCAACGAGGATGGGCCTCCAATGAGGACAGACCACCAACACCTGAAATTCTTGAAAACCAAGCAAAATAAAAGAAACAGGCCCATCCGCCAGACCACACAACATAGTGAGGAACAACACACTTCAATTCAGAACTTTTCACCGGAGCGAAGAAAATAGCAAACCAATGATCCTCGGGACACTTCACCGTTGCAGAAAAAAGCCCAAAGATACATACAACTCCATACCAAACCAGAACCAATATAGAGAAAACCACAATCTTGAATGCACCAACTGAAGAACCAACACAAGCGACAGAAAACCAATCTCGGAATATAGGCACCTGAAAGCGCACATAGAAACACCCAGTCGACACAACGACTCACCTTTGTGAGGTTTGTTATATGAACTATTTGCTTACTTAAATTAAGATTAAGAACAAGTTTTTGGTGATTGATTGAGTTTTAGGAGAAATTGCTTAAAGTTAGTCATGTATTTGAGCAGACACGCAAAGGTCACCAAATGTAGTCTAAGACATGAAAGAATGAAGGTTCTTCTTTTGTGCTTTTAACTTTCATGCTTTATTCAAGTAAGGCGATTTATTTTGTACTTTTTCTTCTCTCTATGGATCTAATTGGTGACCAATGAATAAAAGAGGAAAATATTACATCTACACGTACTTTTATCCTTTCTCATTACACTTACACATATTTTCTGCTTGTCATGTACTTTGTTGTTGTAACTTTACCAAAAAACCCTTGTACTTAAAAAATCTTATCTTCTTATCTTTCCATCTTTCTCCACCACCACAAGATCTCCATCTTTCCTACGACTTCACCATCTAGCACTCCAGCTCCACCAAAAGCTGTCACTCCTAAAACACTCACAGCTGAAGATAATGGTTATGGTGATGGTTCAGAGTCTAATTTGTTGAGGAGCCGTAATCAACGGAAGCGTGACGCTCACCGTTAGAATGATGTGAGGTTCTTGAGAAACACCGCTTGTACGTAAACACAGCTATGGGTGTGGCAAGTGAATGACATGAGGTTCTGGAAATTGGAAGAAGGTATGGTATTGGCAGCCAGTTACAGCAAGGAAATGAAGATATGACACCGATTCATGAGTCAATTACTATTTTCCCCACCATGTGTGTAAGAGTTGGCAAAAACAACATTTTCTTTGTGGAGTGACCACAAAAATGGAAAGATCCCTACCAACAGTCTGACCCTATGGATTTACCCGTAGCTAGTGACCACAACTTCAAGTTCTTACATGTTCAAATTGACTACTGACCACAACTATGCCTACACTAGTACCCAATGACCACAATTGCCACACCGGCGCAGTTGGTCACCGGAAACTGCTTTAATCCACTCCAGTTACTCACTTGTAGTTGCAGCCTCAACAACACAATTACCGCAGCCACAAAGACTCTGACCACATATTCGATGACCAAAACAAACCTACCACACCATTCCTTTTAAAGATAATGTCTATGGGTCCGGTGATGATGGCTCAAGATCTGTAATGGCGAAGGTTTTTGCAATGTCAGATGAAGTAAATATAAAAAAAATATCTAAAGAAAAAAGATTAACTTGAAGATTTGGATGAAATGGGCTATGAAGGGATCGAAGAGTTATGATAGTTGGAATTTGAAGTAAGTACAAATCTCCAAAAAATGGTAATGGATTTAAAGAAAAAGAGAAAGATGGAAAAGAAAATTGAATACGGAAGAAGAAACGAAGGTGGTGGAAGTAACGATCATTAAACTACCAGACTTAATTATTCTCTCTCTCTTCTATATCTCATTTTTATTTTTTATTTTTTTACAGGGACATTTCAGGAACAGAAGATCGAAAATGTAAGTATAAAGTACTCTTCCAATGGAAAGTACCTGAATATGTTAAAGAGCTAACAAAAAGTAACCTATAATGTAATGCTCTCATAAAAGAGAATAATGCATTCTTTATTATTCTTTTCTTTTTTACTATTTAAAAGGAATACGTTTTTTTTTTCATTATTTTTCATTTTTTATTCTAGAGGAATATAGAACAAATTTGTTTCTCACTAAAATTGATAAATTTTTTTTATTTTTTTCATTCCTATAATTTTATTTCTCTATATTTTTTTCCTACTCATTCCTAATGTTCCTATAATGATCACTAATTTATTTACGATATAAATGTAGATGTTAGGTATTTCATCATTTTATTATATTTTATGTTCTTAAAGTTGCATTCATGCACTTGATTATTTTTTTAGTCTTGTGAATAATACGGCTGTTTCTCTATTCATTAGCACATTTTTTCTAGAATATTTCAGATGAAATCATGCGCTAACCTATAACTATGCAAACATATTATAATTTTGTAATCTAGTGGTCCACGCGAATGTATGTCTCCGATGGAAGATCAGAAATCCAACGGCTCAGAATCACGCGTTTGCAATGTTTGCTTGCAGGGGAATCGCCACCTGGCACATGCAAATATTTGTTTTTGGTAACTATGAATTATGCAAATGATTTTCATCGGACGTTGTGCTTAGTTGTTATAACAGAAAAAATAGGCGCCTAATAAATAATTTAATATTAGCTGCCCTAGATAATTACTATATTATGATAAATTAATTATCTTTTCGATAAATTAATCGTTTGGTGACCCTTTAAAAACGGAATTAGTTTCTTAACTTCTTTCTTTTGTAACAATTAATTTGTGTCATCTAATATATATGTCCATCAGCTTTGCTGAACTTAATAGTTATATTGTTTACGTAAGCCTTTTCTAGATCTCTCATTGAAAAAGCTTGTATAAAATAAACTTGGATAGAATTAATGTTCTTGCACAATCGAATTAAGACGCAGATGATCATTTGAATTGTTGTTGGCACCTAATATAATAACATCATCATTACACAATCACGTATTGTTTTGGTTCTCACCATAATACAAGATATTTTATACTTAGACCGTCATTGCCATATGTATATAAAGACCAGTTGGTCGACCTAATAATACACACAAGTTCCCCTCTTCATTCACAACGCGTTATCAGCAAGGTAATGACGGTCTAAGTACTGGATCGACATGAGATCGTACTTATCCTTAGCTAGATAATGACTAACAATACGTAAGATAAACACCAACTATAATGGAGATAAACACAAGAGTAGATAGGCGCCAGTATGATCCTGCGGATGAGCTTGGCCCGTCTTGCTACACGGGCTGATAAATGGGTCGATCACTAAATGGTTTATAACAGCAGAACTTAATAGTTATATTGTTTACGTAAGCCTTTTCTAGATCTCTCATTGAAAAAGCTTGTATAAAATAAACTTGGATAGAATTAATGTTCTTGCACAATCGAATTAAGACGCAGATGATCATTTGAATTGTTGTTGGCACCTAATATAATAACATCATCATTACACAATCACGTATTGTTTTGGTTCTCACATAATACAAGATATTTTATAGTACATAATAATGTTTATATTCTTACAATTAAAGCCTACATTACGATGTGGTATTTTATTTTGAACAGCGTGATATATTTATTTATACATGCAAATCGCATAATATAAGTTTCATTTCGTATGATATATATTAGTAGTAATGTTTAATAATTTAGTTTTGACAGACAACTTGAGGTAATCACGAACACCATCCTCCCACGTAAAGTCCAACTAATAATATAAGTTATTTATTTTTGTGTGTTTTTTCGTTGACCTTATAAACTCTAAAAATATATTCTAAAACTCCATTGCTTACGGGTCACTTCTCAATTTTCTTTGCTTTTCTTGTTTGACCGCGATTTACACATACACAAATGTGCTTACCGACACATATGATATAAAATATAATGAACATAAATACATGAATATAGATACATATGCATATATATACAACTCAAATCCTAAACCTTCTAATAATCCACACTCTATAAAACCCTAGCTAGTTGCTAAATAAGTGTCTCGTCCTGCGCCTTCTTTCTCCGAACACTATATGAATCTTTCTTATAAAACAATGTTTGTAAGTGTTTATTTCGTTATGATCCTCTTGGTTTTTAGCTCACGCAACGCTGCGGCAAGGATGGGAACAATTAAGGTTTCTGAAATTGAGATAGCTCAAACAAGATCAAGAACACCAAGACATGAGTTCACGGAGGGTTTTAGATTCAAAAATCGTGAGTTGCACTTTTTGTCCAAACGGGTGCTTGTACCACCTTCGGGACCTTCCAACAGGCACAATTCTGTGGTGAATGATCTCAAACACTAGTTGGTCTATTTGATGTTTAGTTATTTTTTTTTGACAATCATAATATATATATTTAGAAGATTCTTCATATTGTTTTTGACTGGTTTTGATCCTTTTAGTATAGCTTTTTTGTTTTTTATATCTCATTTGATTTCATTCACATTTGTAATATCTCATTGGAAAATAAACGTATATTATATGTATTCTCTCGTATCACTATCTTCTTGAAATTAATTGGAGTATTAAAATGGATGGACCAATCCAACTTATGGGTTACAGTTAGGGGGTGTCAAAGTAAGCTAACTCACTCAACTCAACTCAACTCATAGTGAACTCGGCTCTTTCATGAGCTAACTCAGCTCAGCTCATTTATTATATGAGCTTCAATATGTAAACTCGAACTCAGATCATCTAGATCATGAGTTAAATGAGCTAACTCGTGATCTAAATAAAAATAATAATTATAAAATAAAATAGTGATAGAATAACTTCTATAATATTGTTCAAAATTTAAATATTAAAAAATCTAAAACATAAATATTAAATACTAAATAGAAACTAACACATGACAAAAATGAAAAATACAACACCTAATATAAATTAAATAAAAACAAAACTAATGATCCAAATCCCTATTCTTCGTGAGAGTCTTGAGCCAATTCATCTTCAATGTCTTATATGTATGTTTTACATTTTAATTTTAGAAGATAAAGATGATTAATATAGATATTATCTTTTAAAAAGATTTTTTTTACATAAAAAATAAAAATTATCCAAATATAATGTATAAAATATATTATATATTATTGTAAGTAAAATATGAACAAGCTCATGAGTCAGCTAATGTTCATTAAAGTTCGTTCATATAACTTGTGATCTAATTTAAGCTCGATCATTAAACTCATTAATTAAATGAGTTTAAAATATAGAGATCGTACTCATGAAAAAACGACCTGAGCTGAGCCAGATCATGAGCTATAGATCATTTTGTCACCCCTAGTTACAGTTGTTAATGGATAGATATTTTATGATTATATACTTACTTAGTAAGTTAACTCTTAGCCATCAACCTCACGGATTAGTCTTATATTTGAAATAATGTATATCATAAAAAGCATTAATTCCGATGCTAAAACAAGATGTCTATTGTATATATATAGTGTTTGTTTGCTGCTAAAAAAAAAACTATTTTGTTTAATATGACAGAAAATATTGTGATACAACTCTAATAAACAGCGCACGCTAATGCTATCAATCACATAAGTCACGATTATGAATAAGAGTGTCTTCAACCCATTACTACATGTTCTTTTATTTTGAAGAAAATATAGAGATGTGTTAGAGATGGTTTACCTAACAACATTAAAGAGAGTAACTACCCAAGATTTTGGCCCATGGAAACTTTTGGACTTGTAGGCCCGTATCTGATATTTGGGATGTAATAACATATTTTCTGTCACTGTTTGTATACTGGTCAATGGTCATGTTATATATTAGAGGGATCGAGTGTGAGAAGTAAATGGTTCACTTTTCACAGCGCAACGAAATTTTAACATGGTGTGTTCGTCCACCAAATCTTAACTTCCAATCTGACTCTTATCTCCTTCTGTTTTGTCCTTCTAATATTACAAATTGAAGGATTTAACGTTGTTTTTTCACTCTCTAGAGCCAAATAATCGGTACAACAAAAAGTAAGTATCCTTTTTTTCATTTTCGTGTATCATCCAACTTGTGAGAAGTTACGTGGTATTTTCATTTTGTGGTGTTTGTGCATGTAAGGTTCTTAAATTAGTTGATTTGGTGATCTTGTTGTTTAATTCTAGCTCATGTTTCTTTTGGAACTTGCTAGTTCTTCCTAGGGGTGGGCGTTCGGATATCCATTCGAGTTCGGGTCGGGTATTTCGGATTTTCGGGTATTTCGGTATAGAGGTGTAGAACCCGTTCGGGTATTTCTGTACTTCGGGTCGGGTTCGGATATTTTTAGTTCGGGTTCGGTTATTTCGGATCGGGTTCGGATATTTAGATTTTGAAAAAATAAAATAAAATTTTTATTTCTCAAATTTATTGTATTTAAAAATATAACTTTCACTTAACTAATTTCTTTATTTTTAATAGATTGAATGGTTAATAGATCTCGACATAACATTTTGAAACTAAAAAGACATTAATTTGATTATTGTTTTTAAATTTTTGATATAAGTTTTTGTTAATTCTTGAAATAAAAAGATTGACATGCATTTTAAGTGAGTAGGAAATCATTTTCTCCGTAATTGTATGTATATGATATGAAATTAAAATATGTGTAGTATCAATATAAATATTCTATATAAAATGAGAGATGTAAACTAGAAATATAAGGTTAATTATACATATGTTCGGTTATTTTCGGATATCCATTCGGGTTCGGATATTACCCGTTCGGGTTCGGATATCCAATCTCTCCTAATTCAATACCCGTTCGGATATTCTGCTACTTCGGTTCGGATTTCGGTTCGGATTTTT
>NC_027754.1:31939389-31952194 GCF_000695525.1 Brassica oleracea var. oleracea | reverse complement strand
GGTATTTCGGATTTTCGGGTATTTCGGTATAGAGGTGTAGAACCCGTTCGGGTATTTCTGTACTTCGGGTCGGGTTCGGATATTTTTAGTTCGGGTTCGGTTATTTCGGATCGGGTTCGGATATTTAGATTTTGAAAAAATAAAATAAAATTTTTATTTCTCAAATTTATTGTATTTAAAAATATAACTTTCACTTAACTAATTTCTTTATTTTTAATAGATTGAATGGTTAATAGATCTCGACATAACATTTTGAAACTAAAAAGACATTAATTTGATTATTGTTTTTAAATTTTTGATATAAGTTTTTGTTAATTCTTGAAATAAAAAGATTGACATGCATTTTAAGTGAGTAAGGAAATCATTTTCTCCGTAATTGTATGTATATGATATGAAATTAAAATATGTGTAGTATCAATATAAATATTCTATATAAAATGAGAGATGTAAACTAGAAATATAAGGTTAATTATACATATGTTCGGTTATTTTCGGATATCCATTCGGGTTCGGATATTACCCGTTCGGGTTCGGATATCCAATCTCTCCTAATTCAATACCCGTTCGGATATTCTGCTACTTCGGTTCGGATTTCGGTTCGGATTTTTCGGATCGGGTTCGGACGCCACTTCGGATATCGGGTAAAGTGCCCACCCCTAGTTCTTCCTCTGTCTCTAAGTGTTTTTTATTTTCTTTTGCGACATTTAGGAACAATAGCAGAATGGGATCCAAGTTCATAACTTGTATCAAATGTTCATAAGTTATTAATTATATTCACATTCTTAGCCAAAGAAAAAAAATACTCGAACCAAAGAATGATTGTACACTAAATACTTTCGTTGAGCTGAAAATTAAAGAACACCAATAATTACGAGTACGGAGGATCCGTAGGTCTGATCATGTGAAAATCTCTAAAGAAATCCACTAAAACTTCTTGACGAAACAACTTTCTCTTTTTCAAGAATAGCTGCTTTCACGTACTATCACTTTATCTCTCAAACGACCATCTTCTAACTCACTCAATTACACGCTAAAGGTAAACATTAAGAGCATTTTCTAATGTACATCTCTATAATTTTCTATAAAATATATAACTTTATTGTAGATGTAATTTTGTTCCAAAGTATGCTTCTACAAAAGAGAATGTTTACTTATAGAAGAAAATATAGAAAATGTTACTTTTGTCTTTATATGTAGAGTTGAAAATAGCACTTTTCTATATCTTCTGTTAAAAATAGAGGAATTATATCATAAAAGCATACAATGAAGCAAATATATCTTTATATATAAAATAGAGATTTCTCCCACCTGCTTGCGCCACGTAGACGTCCATGTCACAAAGTCGGTTTTATGAGCGCGACACGTGTCCCTTCTTGCAGTACACTGCGTTTCATTAATGAGACATTGGGCTCATGCATTCCATTGTTTGTTTTGATCATAGAGTTAAACCTGATACCGAGAGGCCCATATATTGTTTATGAACAACACGTTGTTTTAAGGTTTGGCCTCTTCTTAACACCAAATAGAATTTTTTAATGTTGTTCTGTTTCCTCTTCTTCTTTTTTTTATCACTGTTCGGTTTTCTCTTCTAATCAGTTGAAAAACTGAGAGTTACAGATCAATGTGAAGCACGATCTGACATTAAAGGTGTGTTTACTCTTTGTAAGACGGTGTATCTACACCTATATAAAGGTTATCATCCTTCACTTGAATATCTCTACATGTCCGTTTCTTCTCGATCAGACCAAGCCCTCGCTACTTTGCGGTTATATGGAAGCAATCTCTGCTTCACTTCAAAATCCTAATCTTATCCCCAATATCTCTCACTCTTCTGGTCCTCTTTCTGCAACCACCGTGGAGATTCCGAATCCTGCTTCCGTTTCTGTAGAGGAGGTACCGGCTAAATCTCCAACGAAAAGGTCCTCTGTGTTTGATAATATAGGAGACGAGACTGATTTGCTAACCACCACGACGGAGATCATTCTTTCAAGATGCTAAGTGAGTTAATTGAAATTGGGATCTGAAACAATTCGAGGCAAAACAGATCGGGATTCGGTGATAGTTGATGGTTAGATCCTCTAAAGCTCGAATCTTTATTTCAGTTCTGCACTCTTTTTATGTAAGCTTATTGCTTTGGTTTTGTAATAACGTATAAGGAGATGAGTGATTGATTGTTTAACGTGTGCTATTGCTTTACTTATAGAGGCAAAGAGGAGAAAATGGGTTGAAGATAACCAATAAACAAGTACTAACGGTTTTTTCTCTTCGATACCTCGATTATCCAAAGGTGGGCATGGATGAAGCAATATCATCACAAGAATATCAACTCCTCAATTAACGGTGATTTCCATATCGTGCGTACTTTGCAGCTAAACATAATTTGAAGTTTGAAGTTTTTGTCTTGCAGGTCGTGCTGCAGTGATAGGGTTCTTCGTGGCTTACACTTTTGTTCCTGTCATGAATCCGGATTTTTTTCGTATTGAAATCTAGAGGTCTGTTTGAAATTTGAAGGTTGAAACATGGGTTTAAAGATGTTGTCCAAGAGATTGAATCTGAAGTTAGCTGCAAGCTGGAGCAAGGTAAACCTGGGATGTCGTTACATAAGAGATTCATCACGAGTTTATTGAGTTTATACCTTCTGTGTGTTTCAGTTTCACCAGAAGGATAGGGTAAGCAGCAATGAGATTTTTTCTTCTCTGTAGAAGAAGCTTAGCTTATTTATAAATAAGAATAAAGAAATAAAAAGAGATGAATTGGTTTGCGTTTTGCCTCTAACAGAGACGATACACTAGGTTGCAGCATGTGATTTTTGAGTTAGAAGCTTCAGAATTGGTTGGATCAATTAATAGACCACGTGCCTGGACAGCCTTTCGAGCGTATGGTTTTGAGTTAACTGAAGTGCTGAGTAATCTTACAGATTGGAAGGTGAATATGGTGTCAAGAGAGGCTAAATGGGGTGCTTTCTTAATTGCTCGAAGCGTGACAAAGGAGATGAGACTTCCGTCCTATGTGGCCCAGGGTAGTCCTTCTTGGTTACAGGGTTTGCTTGCAGAGGAAGGTACGAGGAACAGATGATGGTGGAGTTGAAAGTCTACGGTGAAGCTATGTGTTTTTGGAGAGAAGCTGGAGTTTTAGCTCTTAGCGTTTCTATTTCGCTTTTTATTCGTAGTTTTCAATTTTTGTTGAGGTTCGTTCCTTTTGAATCTTTATGGTATTTCCGACACTTTCTGTTTTCTCAGTTAAAAAAAAAATTGGTTTGCGTTTCATGGCCTGATTTGTAAGATTTAAATATAAAGTTTTGGCTTTTTGGATGGTAGTTTGCTTAAGAATTTGTCATTTAGTTTTATTTTCGTCAAACCTTTCATTTGTTATGGCTTTCCATAAATTGGTTTGGTGGACAAAAGTTTTCGGTTGTTTTGGTCATTTTGACTTGCCTATTATTTATCATAAATAATAAATAGTAACACTTAAATTATCAGTTAAACTAAAATCATGTTAACCAATTTTTATAGTAACAATCTAGCTAGAGAAATTTTCATGTCTGACCATTAATTTCTTACTTATACCATCATCTCTATAGTCTTATATTATAGAACCCTCAACAAACTATAAGTTATGACATTTTCAAATTTATTAGGCAGAAAACAATAAAGTAGTAGTTTAAAATTTGTATACTAACTTATTATAATACATAATTCTAACATATATATATTCAAATAAATAATTAATTAAGCATTCGACCTAAAAATGGTGTCCAACGTCTGTGATGAAGGGATGATCATCTCATACAGAACAAACTTATGGGGGCACAGAAAATGGCTTCTCATAGGAGTTTGTATTATTTTCAGTTTTGAGCTTCGTGTAGATGCAGATTTGATTTATGCTCGCATAATCTTTGATTAACAATTGTTATAAAAGTTTGTGGTGTGTGATTATTATGATTTAAACTTATGGAATAAAAGAGGAGAGTCTCATCATACCTTACTATTGGCACACATGTGTTTATCTGGATAGGTGCAGGTAGTTCGTAGGGATTTCAAAATATGTTCACATGTTACTCTCTTTTGGCAATATCTATATGGGTCACTTGACCAAACATCTCTCTTTTTGTTTGAAGGAACTTTTTGAAAAGTCAGCGAAGCTTAAGCTTCTGAAGCTAATTGATGAAGTGTCGCAAAACACTAGGAGGAGAGGAGCTGACATAAGTGTTTTTTCAGAAAAAGAGAGGGGAGAGAGAGCTAGAGAGAGTTCACCTCATGATGCCTCTTTCAATACATCAATTTTTAAAACTATTATTACAATTTAAAACTTTTACATTATAAGAGGGGTTTATGGAACACCAACCTTCTCTGTTAATGGGTTCGAATTTGTGGACACAGCAACTTTTAGGAGGTTTTACAGTATAAAACTTCTTTTTAGATGATGGATAATTTAGTATGTATATATTTTCCTAATACTGAAAACATATATTATACCTACTAAAAAGAGTTAATGCAAATTCTGAGAAAATATGTTGGTAATTTGTAAGTATTATTTTATGATATTTTGGAGTATTCATTTTCTATTTTTCAAGGACCAACTATATTTGTTTGTGGATATTTATCATGTTTGTTCAGTACTTCACCACCGTTAATTATCGGGTTTTAATTTGAGAAGATATATGATCACTACAAAATAAAATCAACTACTCTATTTAATCAAGTAAATAATTTTCTTGGTAATTTTGTTTTCTTGGATTAGAAATCCATTTCTTAATTACACATGACACATCAGTGTAAATTTTAAAATTTATAATAAAATTCACATTTTTTACATTTGAACTATATATAATAACAATACATCAATGCTTCATAAATTGTCTTCGTAGCTAACAATACATCAAATAGTTATGGTTTTCTATTTTTTATTAGTTTAGCCTAGATTTTGGTGGTAAAAAAAAGGAAAACAATTACGGAATTCATTTTTTAAAATTTTTGTTGATGTGAGTTTGAAGAAACATAAAAAAAACATAAACATATTTTTTACTCAAATATAATAATTCATAAATTATAACCTAACATGTTCTTTATAAATATTAAACAGAAACAATTAATATCTTATTTTATGCTACTTGCTTATTTAAAAAAAAATTGGATTTTCTTCTGATTGTTTAAATTATAAAATTTAAGAAGAATTATATTAAAAATATATTAAATTAAAAAAAAATATTTTGAATACAGTGAAATAAATATATTTGTTTTCATATAGTAACAAATATATAATTTCTAAAATAAAAAAAAAGTCAAATAGGTAGTAAAAATAGTGAAAATTATAATTAAAAATAAACTAAAAATTCACTAGAGTTCTAGATATAAATATATATATATATTTCATTTGCCCTAGTTTTTATATATAATAGAGTTTTTCTATTTTTGAAAAAAATATAGAAATGAATATAAAAATGGATTGAAGATGGTCTAAAAAAATATTGTGTATATCTTGAGATAGCCTGATTTGATCTACTCTCAAGTTTAATACAAACTGAACAACAAACCCTACAAACTGAACAACAAACCCTGAAGCATGATTTGAAGCACACGTACTATATATCTCTCATTTCTGTTTGTTTTTTGGTTATTTTAAATTATTTACTCCAAAAAGTTTTCAATCATTTGAAAAGAAGTTTATTGTCTTTGAAGTAAAAAAAAAATTACATTACAATGAAAAGGCATACGTTTTGACTAGGATAATTAAACATTGACAAATGCCAAAAGAAACATGGATTTCATAAAACATTGCTATAAAATAACATTTTCCCATATTTCATAGAGAAGTACCTTTTTTTTTGCTGAAATGTTATTTTATAACAACAAAAAAATTGTACAATCTTGTGATCTTAACTAGGGGATCAAAAGAAATAGGAGCAATGAAAGGAGTTTCGAGTAAAAGAATGCTCTACTTTACTTGAGAAAAAAACATGTAAGGGAACAAAACATGAACAGAGGAAGAGCCCTGATCCACCAGGTCATTACACTGAAGTTATGGCAGCACTGATTCTAAGGCAATACTGTCTTGGTATTCCATCTATTCAGTCCATCATTAGCAACTTCATCTCTAGACCCATACTGCAGTGCCTTAAGCCACTTCTGCATTTGGCGGCGAACAGTCCTAGCAATGTACATCACAGAGTTTGGAGAATGAAGATGACGACGCCCATTCTTTTCACGCCAGATCCAATAAATTGAGGCTTGGAAAGCCATTTTCACAAGCTTAGAGAGTCTGTTGCTCCTGAAGCTTGCAACTGTCATGGATCAGTCATGATTTATTCGATTTTCTAGGAACTGATTCATCAACATTGTCCAAACAGTAAAGGTGGAAGGACAAGCAAAGAAGAGGTGATCACGAGTCTCATCCGTCTCTCCACACAACGGAAAAATATGCGTTTGACCCCATTGTCTCATTCTATGTCCTGTATCCAACATATTCCTACAAGCTAGCCAAGTGATGAAAGCCTGGTGTGGAAGAGCTCGAGGAATACTTTAATACAACACCAACAAAGTATTTATCATAAAATAGTCTCTAAAGATCATTCATTAAAAATATTTTATTAAAGATATAATCTATGCGTATACCTTTAGTATTAACTAATCTAGACTTATGGTTTAAATTTGAGGGTGTAGTTTTGGAATGTGGGATTTAGAATTTAAAGTGATAATTTTAAAAATAATTTCAAAAAATAATGTTTGGATTTGACAAAAAAAAAATACAAAAAATTGAATTTCTTTTTAGAAAAAATAATATTTGAAAAAATAATTCGAAAAAGTTTCAAATATCAAGTGAAGTTTTTTCAAAAATTTAAAAAATATTATTTTTATCATGTATTTATTTATTTTTATTTACATATCTATAAAGTAAGGATATAATTATCATTTATCCGTTAATGAAATCATCATGGCTTTGATTGGTAACATGATTTACATTTGATTTAGCCTGAGTTAGAGGTATAAATCAAAAATGTTACCAAACATGATTTAATTATAACTTTTTGATTTTGTGTTTGAGTTATAATGTGGTAAAGTTAGAGTTATATTTTTGAGTTGTCTTTTTTGTAAAATCACTAAATCAAATGCTAAACTAACATCAAGGGAAAATAGGTGTATTTGAACTTGACTTAGTGTTTGGTGGTTCTGTTGTTTCCACGTTTGTTTTTTCTTAAACTTTAAACAATTTTATCAACTTTTGAAACATGGTATTTGTATTTACTTTTGATTAATTTTTAACTATTTATTCTTAGCTTTTTATAAGCAATTTTACTTCCATTTCAATTATTCAACAGAATTATTTTATAATTTAAATTATTAATTATATTTGTATATAAAGTTATATGTTTATATGAGATTTTTTGCTATTACATATATAATACATATGTTTATGTCTCTTTCATTAGTTTCAGTTTAATAAAGCTTAGTTTTCTCTAATCTATTTTCCTTTTAAAATTGTAATAAGGGTAATCATTTTATATTTCTAATTTTTTATTTATTTGAAATAATATTTACTATAATTTATATAACAAAAAAAGTTACCAGTCAATTACATTATTAGTAACTATAATTTTTAGAAAATATATATTGCAACTTATTTTTTTCGAATTTTTATTTATATATATTAAAAATAAAATAGTTTTATTATTATTTAGCTTTAATGGTATAATGTTTTATTTGTTTTAATAATAATTCATTATTTATAAATTTATATTTTAAGTATTTATAAAAATTGTATTGCAACTTATACATCAAAAAGTTACCGGTCATATTTTTACCGTAAATTTACCGCATAAATTTAAAGTTTTTATCACATATTTTTTACCAACACTATCTTCCCACGTAAAGTTCAACTAACAATATAATTTAGCCGTGAATGTTATTGGCGGTCTGAGTGAAACACACAGCGAGACAGAACACATGTAACTTAATTAAAAAGAAAAAAGGCTGGACAAGTTGTTTCATGGACAACACGTAAAAGTGAGAAGAAACCAATGTGGTGCGGTTGTACAGATTTTTTTTTCTATTATTGAAAATATTAAAAAGACAAATACATCCATTAATATTTATCTTTATAATATTACAGAAGTTAAAATATAAATGACAAATACATCCAAAAATCCTTTTGAAACTATTTTAAAAGTTTTTATTTAAAATTTTAGTATTTATTAAAATTTTAAAAATACCGAATCTCATCTCCAAAATTCTATCCCTCAAATCTATATCTTAAATTTAGATTTACTTAACCCTATGAGATATAAGTGTCAATTATTTTTAATAAAATATTTTTTGTCATTTTAACTCTTATGGACCTATATTTATGGTAAAAACATTTTAGGGTCAACGTAGATAATTTATATTTTATAATTTATTAAATATATTTAAACGACCATTGTTGTAATTTAACCAGTTTTATGTTAATAAAAACACAAGATGTTGAACAAAGAAACCTGTGAATATGATTTGTGAGGATTTGAGATATATGATCATTTATAATAAACAAAATACTTGTTTAAATGATACTAATATAACTATTTATTTATATTAAATTTTAAATATAACATATATATATATATATATATATATATATATATATACATATATATATACAATTATTAAATATAAATTATATTATTATCACTGGTTTTAGTTTATAAAATATACAGAGATATATATCCCAGTTACATTTTTCATTATACATATCACAATTCATATATTGTTTTGAACCGCTTATTTCAGACGAACCGTAATTGTTCCACACTATGCGTCTTTTTATAAATTATATTATTATCACTGGTTTTAGTTTATAAAATATACAGAGATATATATCCCAGTTACATTTTTCATTATACATATCACAATTCATATATTGTTTTGAACCGCTTATTTCAGACGAACCGTAATTGTTCCACACTATGCGTCTTTTATATAAAATTTAGTTAAACCGTGCCGCAATATCCAATCCGCTGTTATCATTTAGAGCTTTATTTTTTTATTTTTTTTGTTGACCTTATAAACTCTAAAAATATAGTCTAAAACTCCATTGTTTGCGGGTCACTTCTCAATTTTCTTTGCTTTTCTTGTTTGACCGCGATTTTCACATACTATATATAGATACATGTGCATTTATTTTTTTTATTTTTATTTTTTAATTTAACCTTTATTCCTTTTATTTATAAACATTACTAAAGAGAACTATTCTATTGCTAGTTACTAAAAGAATGAGAACCAAGTAGAGAGAAAGGAAATACTCGAGGGAAGATTTCGCTGTGCCCTTGACAAAGAGTCTAACTTGGCTCGGATCAGACGCTGAATTTCAGCAATAAGAGAAGCAGGAGGCCGTGAAATCTGTGAGTGAATCCTAGAGTTCCTCTCCTTCCATATCATATAGACAGAAGCTTGATACGACAGCCGAAGAATAAGATTAATATTGTTGTTCTGAGTGGGACTTCTGACCCACCTGAGTCCTTCCTCAAACAATGGAGGAGGAGAAAGATGGAGCCTAGAGTAGAAGAAAGACCAGACCTCCCTACTATAAGGACAATCAAAGAAGATATGTTGCCTACACTCATCGCTGCTGCCACAGAAAAGACATAAAGGAGATACAAACCCCCCCCAACGCCTCATTCTGTCTCTAGTTGACAGTCTATCAAGAGCTGCTAGCCACATAATAAAACCATGCTTAGGAATCATACCTGCAAACCAAACTGACCTATACCAAGGTACTGCCGGAGACTGATTATACAAGTAATTCCACATGGCTGAAGAAGAAAAGCTATCTCTAGGAGTGTTCCCTCCAATTTGCCAAAGATAGCGATCATCCACTTCAGAGTTAAAAATATCAACCGGATCCGGCAAAGAGTCCCTTAAGAAAGAGATAATAGGGTTTCTTGATCTCGACGAACTTAACCACCACTGATTACCCATAAGAGCTTCACGTACTGTCGCAGTCTCTGCTAAGTCTGTGATTCTTGGAGCATTAACACTCAATAGCTCAATCAAAGGACCTACAGATGTCCAGTTATCGAACCAAAAACTTCCAGAGAGTCCTGAGCCAATTTCACAGAATACAAAGGGACGAGCCAAAGTCCTAAGCTCGCAGAGGGATTTCCAAATCCAACTTCCTCCTCTATTTGCATCAAGAACCCAGAAATTATCCGATCCAATTCGGTGCAACCTGGTCCAAGAAACCCACAGTGACCCCGAAGAAGCAAAAAGGAGCCAGATCAACTTGAGTCCCATAATCTTATTCCAAGGGCAGAGGCGCCGTAACCCGAGCCCCCCTGATTCTTTAGATGAACATACCACATCCCAGGAGACCTTTGCCCCTCTAGCACCTGTCGGAACTCCCTTCCACAAGAAGCTGTTACACATTTGCTCTAAAGTCTTCAAACACCCAATTGGGAGGAGAAAGATAGAAGCCCAAAAAGATATAGTAGAGTAAATGACTGATTTTAACAACTGAAGACGTCCCGCGAAAGATAGATGTCTCACTGTCCAAGATGAGAATCGCGAATGGAGTTTGTCTATCAGCGGTTGATAATCTTGTCGCCTAAGTTTCTTCGTCGTGAGAGGAACCCCTAGGTATCTGATGGGAAAGGAACCTTGAGATATTCCATGAACCCGAGCAGATGCTCGAGAGCGACCAGAATCACCTCCATCAAAGAAGACCGCACACTTACTCTTGTTTATTCCCAGACCGGAACATTTATTAAAATCCTCCAGAATTGACAGCAAACCTTGCAAGGACTGATCAGTACCATCGAAGAAGAGGAGAACATCATCAGCGAAACTAATATGAGTGATCAGTGGAGCATTTCCTTGAGGGTGAAGACCAAACTGATTATCCATAGCTCCTTTATCCAACAGCTTGGATAGAATATCCATTGCTAGAACAAACAGCAGAGATGATATTGGATCCCCTTGGCGCAGGCCTTTTTTGCCAGGAAAACAATCCAGCAACTCGCCATTAAAAGCAATGCTAAAGGAAGTTGTGGTGATGCACTCACTGATCCAATTCAGAAACACTTCCGGTAAATCAGAGGCCTGTAGAATATGAGCATGAGCTCCCAATTGAGGTTATCGTAAGCTTTCACCAAGTCTATCTGAAGACAGCCCCTCGTTGTTGGACCTCGTTTGTGGAAACCAGACACCAGTTCTGAAGCTAAGAGGACGTTCTCGCAGAGGAAGGGACCCTTGATAAATCCTACTTGGTTCAGCTGGACTGCCTTAGAGACGAAGATCTTTAGTCGCTTCTTTAGAAGTCTTGCAACCACCTTATAAATAGTAGAGCAACAAGAGACCGGTCTGAATTTAGATAAATCATCAGCTCATGTCATCTTGGGCAAGAGAGCAATAGTAGTAGCATTAAACTTCCGAAGCATTCTCCCTGAGGAGAAAAACTCCTTAACAGCTTGAATAGAATCTACTCCAACTACCTCCCATGCATCTAGAAAAAACTCCACGGAGAAACCGTCTGGACCCGGAGCTTTGGACTTAGGCAGTTTGAAAAACACTTCCTTGATCTCTTCATCAGTTGGGAGACGAGTTAGTTCAGAGGCTAAGGAGTCAGAGCATCTGAAAGGATGCAAGAGGCGAATCTGATCCACTAACATCGGCTCAATTCCCCTGTTATCTGAACCTAAGAGATTCTTAAAATAAGCCACAGTCATGCCTTTGATTTGTTCCTGATTGAAGATCCGAAGACCCGAGGAGTTCCTAAGGTATCGGATAGCATTCCAAGACTGTCTGTTCATAACCGCTCGATGGAAGAATCTAGTGTTTGAATCCCCTTCTTTAAGCCAACGAATTCTTGATTTAAGCTTGAAAAAATTCTCTTGCGCTGAAGCAAAGAAAGACCAAACCTCTCGAGCTTGAGACTCCTCCGTTACCAGGTCTGGTGTCGGAACAGTGAGTAGTGCATTCTGAATCCTTTCCAACTCTACTAGGGCATCCTTAGTACGTTGCTGAATATTACCAAACCCTTCTCTATTCAGATTACGACAACACTCTTTAGCTAGCTTCAATCGCTGACCCAAAAGAAAGAGCTTAGAACCTGTACCGACAGATTGACTCCAAGAGGCTTGCAACCGGGCCAAGAATTCAGAATGTGTGGAGACGAAGGAGAAGTACTTAAAGCTCTTTCTGCCAGAGTGCTCTGAAGGAGATAGTGAGACTAGGCACGGTGAATGATCGGAATCGCCTGGAGGATCGAAGATCGCCAGAGATTCCGGGAACTGATGAATCCAAACTGGATTGACTAATGCTCTGTCTAATTTCCGCAAAATAGGATCCTCCGGTCTGGAATTATTCCAAGTGTAGAAAGTTCCCCTGCAGTTGAGATCAGTAAGATCATTTGAATCCAAGAAAGTTCGAAACTCCTCCATGCCTCTAACTGGAGGATCATAAGCCTCTATAGAATAGTGTTCGTCGGAGGAAAGGATTTGATTAAAATCCCCCAACAAAAGCCAAGCACTAGACGAGAGAGGAGAGTTGGTATTAACTGTTGTCAGGTCCTGCCACAGCTCGCTACGCTGAGCTTCAGTATTGAAGCCATAGACAACCGCCACTGAAAAGGACGTTCCAGTAGCCGGATCAAAAACCCCACACAAAATAAACTGAGCTGTCTTTTTATAAACCACCACTGATACAGCTGGATCCCAGATAATCCAAATCCTGCCGAGATCAGAGTAAGAGTAATTATTATCCCACCTCCAGCCAGGGAAGGTGGAAGCCATGATCGACGGTGCATTCTCCTCTGAGACTCTATTCTCTAAGATACCCCC
>NC_027754.1:31931831-31939289 GCF_000695525.1 Brassica oleracea var. oleracea | reverse complement strand
AAGGGGATTTCACCCTCTTCCAAAGCAATGTCCGGCGGCAGAGCCTGATTATTCAATGACTGAAAAGAGTGAACATCCACTGGTGCCTGAGGGTGAGAATCTGAAGCCGTATCAACAACCACCTGCTCATGAGCAGGATCACTTGGGACTCGAAGCTTTTTATTCTTGTCCTTTCTATGACTTAAGTATAGTACTGAAGGCTTCTTCTGGGGAGAGGCCACACCGGCAACACTTTTAGAGGAGCTTGCTAATGCGACATCTTCCACAACCTGAGGCAGAACCTGAAAGGAGGGGTCATCAGAAATTGGGGTATCGTTTGAATCCTTCTCCAATTCCATAATGGAACCCGAATCCGGTGCAGAAAGGTCCTTGTTCTCAACTGTAACCTGAGCCGCAGAAGAAGATACACGAGGCATACTTTGGTGCTGCTTGAAATTTTTCCTATGAATTGGGAGGGTGCAGTACTTGAGTATGTGGCCGAATTTACCACAGTTACAACATTTAGGAGGCAAGCGAGTGTACTCCACATTGACTCGAACAGAGTAGCCTCGAGTGTCTCTAACAATGACTGCCAAAGGAGGAAGAGCTTGATTTCCACCTTCACTTTCGTGTCACCGAAATGGAACGGTTCACCAATGCCACTGGCAATCACACTAATTCCATCCAAGGAATACAGCTGCGGAGGAACGTTCTTGAGCACCGCCCATGTGGGAGCTGTAACCAAGTCCTGTAACTCCAAAGAAGCTCCAGGGGTCCAAGGCAGGGCCGTCAAAGCACAGTTGTCAACTTGCCAGTAACCCACTTGTAGCACCCACTCACGAGATGCCGTAGAAGGAACAAAGATTAGAGCCGCCGTCTGCGAAAGAGTTCGAACCGTAATGTTCCCATGTTTACCCCAAACCGGATTCAAATCGTCGTATATCTTGGACGGAGACGGGCAACGACCATGGAAATGAGCAATAATGTGGTCTTTCCAGGCCTCAGAGGCTTGAAGAACCACCGAATTTGGAGCGAGAACCACCGGAATCCCATCTATCTCACAAGTGGGAGATGAGATCTTGCGAAGGTTTCTGAGTGAGTTTTTGAATCTCTGAGCAAAGGAGGGAGCTTCAATCGACGGGATAGCCGCTGGAGCTGATGAGCTTATGAGAGGAGGAGGCTATTTTGAGTCGGGAGAGACCATATCGTCTTCGTCCGGAGGATCAGGGGTAAGCGAAAGAGCCACAGACGAAACCATCGAATAAGAAGAGAAAACGGGGGGAGGGGGAGAAGATTCTCAATCAACGTCGACGGCGAGGCAGAAACCCTAGGAATCGCCTCTGAAATCGCAGGAGAGAGAAAATCTTCTTTCTGCCTTGATGATACATGTGCATTTATATACAACTCAAATCCTAAACCTTATGAATATAGATACATATGCATATATATACAACTAAAATCCTAAACCTTCTAATATTCCAAACTCTATAAAACCCTAACTAGTTGCTAAATTAGTGTCTCCTCATGCGCCCGCCTTCGTTCTCCGAATCTTTCTTACAAAACCATGTTTGTAAGTGTTTATTTCGTTATGAGCCTCTTGGTTTTTAGCTCACGCAACGCTGCGGCAAGGATGGGAACAATTAAGGTTTCTGAAATTGAGATAGCTCAAACAAGATCAAGATCACCAAGACATGAGTTCACGGAGGGTTTTAGATTCAAAGGTCGTGTGTTCCACTTTTTGTCCAAACGGGTGCTTGTACCACCTTCGGGACCTTCCAAAAGGCGCAATCTTGTGGGGAAACACTAGTTGGCCTTCTTCCTTTTTAATGTTTAGTTGCTTTTTAATCATACTATATATTTAGAAGACTCCTCAAATTGTTTTTGGCCGGTTTTGATTCTTTTGGTATATGTTTTTAGCTCTTTTATCTTATTTGATTTCATTCACATTTGTAATATCTCGTTGGGAAAATGAACGTATATTGTATACATCTCTTGTTTTTTTCCCAACATTGCATGCACATCTCTCGCTCTCTCATATCATATTGGAAACTATATTAAAATGGATGGACCAATCCAACTTATGGGTTATAGTTGTCAATGGATAGATATTTTGTGATTATATACTTATTAATTTAACTCTTAGCATAACTAAAAAACTATAATAGCTCTCGGATTAGTCTTATACATATTTGAAAAACATTATTTTCGACGAATAACTAAAAAAGAATGTCTGTTGTATACAGTGTTTATAGTTTTGAACTTCTAATGCATAAGCTAAAGAAGAGCATGAAAAACTAATTTCGAAACCTTATTTGTTTAATATGACAGAGGATATGGTGATGCAATGCTCATAAAATAGCCTACGCTAAAGCTATCAATCAAGCAAGGCATAATTCTGAATATAAGTTATCTAAGAGCGTTGAAGAAGAACATTCTTAAGTACCCAAGATTTTGGCCATTGAAACTTTTCGGCTCGTAGGCCCGTATCTTAGGCTACTATATCTTATATTGTGTCAGTGTGTCACAGTGGGAAGATGGTTCATTTTCATCGCACTAAGAATTTTAACATGATGTCTTTGTGTACCACATCTTAACTTCCAATTTGACTGTGGTCTCCTTCTGTCTGTCTAATACAACATGCTGAAGGATTCTAGGCTGATGTTGAAGATGTATTGTTGACTGATTTTAGAAGTTGTGGAACATGTCATGATACAGACCAGAAGATGTACCAAACACCTACAGTGTCCGTGTACTAATCTCAGAGTAGTACAGGAAGTGGTACAAGAAGTCCTTCAGAAAGCTGAGCTGTGAATCGACGGCTGAAATACAGAGGTTAACAACATAGGCTCCACTTATACAAGCCAGGACGTGGCTGCTGAGTATATTTAAGATGAGGAAAAACTTCTTTATTTTTAAGAGAAGAAAAATGAAATATTGTGTGAAGACCCTAAGTTTAGGGTTTAGCAATCAGATAAATACCAGGAGGCCGTCAAAGAAAAAGGCATGCGCCCAGGGTATTCTTGACAGAGGCACACAGGTGTGTGGCGTCGTCCCACCAGGCAGATGGTGAGATCTATTGGTGGTTTAGATGTAGAAAACTATGCTCTTCATAAAAACAATGGGTAGTAGTTGCTCTAACCATTGTAAGCTATATAAGAGTGGTAGGCACAAGTGTGTGTCGGATACCATATAGCAATTGTAGGTTGCGGCCTTTTCTAATGAATGGTTTCTGGACTTGGTCCCGGGGATGTAAGAAATGAACCCCGTTGACAAATCTCTATGTGTTATTTACTCTATGCTCATACATGTTATACATGCACTCGAACACATACTAGCCACAATGATACGCCCTAAAATACGGAAGGATCACTCAATCGGACTAAGGGGATATGAACTCGCCAAAAGGGAGAACTGGTGGATTGAACGGTGACACAAGAGGTGCGGAAAGTCTCTTGATACTACCAGACTTCAGTTGTTGCTTGATATGACGCACAAGTCCAACGAAAGAAGGGTTTCTATACGTTACTTGATATGACGCACAAGTCCAACAAAATAGAGATTTGTTTACTCGGAGATAATCTCACCAAGAAACGAAAAGTGTTCTACAAAGAACAAAGAGATAAACTCAAATAAAAGGGAAAAATTAATGCTTTATTTCGTGGCTCGCAGGCCCTATTTATAGGATTACAAGTTGTAGAAATCCAAAGAAGAATGTGCTAAAAACAAGACATTGAAAATAGAAACAAAGACTTGACTAAATAAAGTATTTGATTGAAACTTGGACTGCCTCTTGATATAACCACGACCAGGACTTTGAAAAGTGAAGAATATGCTTCTGATATGGGCCAAGACATGTCTCTTTAAGGTCTGGTCGAAATCCATCTTTTTTCCTTAGCCAATTTTTATCGGTTTGTCCATTTGGCCCAAGCAAGTCTGCTTTTGATTCTTTTTTGTAAACCATCAAGCCCAAGACTTTCTTGGAAATTTACAACATTAATAATCACCTTTGGCATGATTGAATTGGTCGTTGGTTCATCAGAAAGAAGGTTAGCCATTTCCAGCTTCTCGGGTGGTCTGACTTCGCGAGATTGAAGATCACCTGATTTGTAAATGGCATAACTGTCACATATGAACTTCGTTTGATCTCATTCTTCTTCGAGGAGCTCCGTAATTGAGTTGAGAACATTCTTCAAGTGATTTCATGCATAGAAGCCTCGTGTTTAGGAAAATATGAGTCAAACAATGAACATATATCTTTACTACTTCCCATGATCAAGCCATGCATGTCTGTTTTGCCCGGTGCACTACCCAATGGCACATCATTCCCTCCCTCTTGAAACATATTTGACCTAAAATCTATTTTACCGGTATCAAAAGGAAATGAATCAAGAAAAAAGAATCTAAAGAACATATAGTGAAGGAAAACTTTGGAAAGAAACTTCCTTAGAGTTTTGAAGTTGTTTTCCTCAAGTACTTCCATCTCCAAATCTCAAAATTATAAGCACGATCTCTGCTTCTTTTCCTGACACCTCTTGGAGACTGATCATGTTTATCCTGGACATTCAAAACAAACATTAAAATACCAGGATCATATGTCAAGACAAGTACTTATCCAGATCAGAAACCAAAGTTTCTTTCCCTAGAACATGTAGCATGTTGGGGTCAAAAACGGTCACGACGAAGTTAACATCCAAATTTCCGTAAAAATCAGCATGAACATTTTTCACGAAAGTTATACTTCGTAAAAAGATTCTTTATGAAGAGCCTCGCGGTAAAATCTTGTTCAAATCTCAAATCGAACCAAATACCGATTGTCCAAGGGAATGGACACGTAATCGAATCGACCACGGGCAAGCTCGAGTATGGCAATCGGACCACGGACAAGCCAAGCTCGGTCGCTACGTAGCGACCGAGCTCGAGCTAAAGCTCGGTCGCTATGTAGCGACCGAGCACGCATACGGCTCAGTCGCTACGCAGTAGCCACGTAGCGACCAAGCACGCACACGGCTCGGTCGCTACGTAGCGACCGAGCTCGAGCCAAAGCTCGGTTGCTACGTAGCGACCGAGCTCGAGCCAAAGCTCGGTTGCTACGTAGCGACCGAGCCTCGAGCCAAGCTCGGCTCTACGTAGTGACCGAGCACGAATGCGGCTTGGTCGCTACGTAGCGACCAAGCTCGGTCGCTACGTATCGACCGAGCATGTACACGACATGGTCGCTACGTAGCGATCGGGCTCTCTATGTATTCTCGTCTACTCTTTAAATGCTATCTCTCGTAGACCGTGGCTAAATCATTCTATGTTTCCCATCACGCGAAGTCATCAGTCAAATTTTACGATAAAAACCGCAGAAAGTTTGCTTTTATCAAAGAAACCGTAATAAACGTTTCGAGCCAAAGACGGCCCAAAGAGACCTAAGACGAAGCTCGAAGCCCACTTACGATTTCTTAACCAAAAGCCCATAAGCCATATGACGGTTAATGCTTGGTTCGTAAGGCAAGATAAATGTCAAGTTTCCGCGGATAAATGTGAAGTTTCCGAAGATAATCACGAAGATCGGGAAAAACAGAATATCTCCATTTTTAAGCTATGACGGCTTAAGGGCAGAAGAGGAAAAGCGTAAACTGACCTAGGAGCAAGTATATAAGGAGTCCTAGGCGAGAGGCACCAGGGAGAACTTTTTAGACTCAGAATTCATTGCACTTAGAAACTTTAGGCTTTATTCTCGACAAGTTCGGTTTCTATGACTGGCACTCAATTACTAGACGAACTCGCCCAGGAAGTTTGATCTCTTGTCCAGCTCTATCAATTGAACTACGCTCGACTTGATCCTCGAAAGGGGTACGTAGGCAGCCTTTAACAAGGTTCAATCCGAAATCAATCAAAAACCTTTTCTGTATCTCTTTCTTCTTTTGTTATCGAGCTGCGACTCAACTAGGTTTGACCTTTTAGGCCGCAAGAACTAGGTAACTTGCTGCCAGCCTTTGCGACCAAAGCTTTTATGATCTCTTGTAATGATCGCAACGCTCTTACGCGGATTCGAAATAAGATCTACTGATTTCCCTAAACTGGTTTGTTATCTCTTCATGATTTCCGCATCTACTTGGTCACTTGTCGTTGGCTCTCGCAGAGATCCGGGACCTCTGGGAAATTAGCGTTTTCCTAGTTTTCTAATTTAAACGTAAATCGACAGTGCAAATTTTGGTTCCCACAGTTTGGCGCTAGAAGGAGGCGGGGTGCGGATTACTCTAACTCATAGCCGCAAAACGTTTGATCAAAACAATTTCTGGAAACACGAAAGACAAAATCGCAGTTTGCAACAACGCTGGTAAGACAACCCCAGCTGCCACTGCGCCTATGGCCAACGCTTACGCAAACGCCACAATGCCTCAAAAAAAAAATCGAAAACCTAGCCGCGACTTTTCGCCACATGAAGTGCTACGAAACGAGCTCGCGATTTCTCTGTCTAAACATAAAGGGAAACGATAAATTTTATCAAACCCCGTAAGTTTGGCTCATTACCGAGCTAAAGAAGTCTCAATGTGTAAGGGTTTTACCAAAACACGTTTTCCGAAAACTTTTCGGAAAAGTAAAACTTGTTCTCCCAAAAACCGCAGAAAACCTCTAGGTTAATCGCGGAAAAAGGAAGCGCATCAAATCAATTACACAGCTCGGTCGCTACGTAGCGACCGAGCTCCAGCCAATCTCGGTCGGTACGTAGCGACCGAGCACACACACAGCTCTGTCGCTACGTAGCGACCGAGCACGCACACGGCTCGTTCGCTACGTAGCAACCGAGCTCAAGCCAACTCTCTACTCGCTACGTAGCGACCTGTAAGGCCTCAGAAATTTCCTCCTTTGCGTTCTCTTTTGAATCCTCATTGAAACGCTTTTCGTTTCGTATCAATCGGAGTTTCCGTTTAGATTTTACGACGAAAACAAGTACGACTCTTCTTGGTTTGCTTCTACTCGTTACGTTGCGACCTTTCAGACCTACACTCGCTACATAGCGACCTGTCAGGCCTCAGAAAGGTCCTCCTTTACGTTTTCTTTTGAATCCTCATCAAAACGCTTTTCGTTTCGTCTCAATCGGGGTTTCCGTTTAGATTTTACGACGAAAACAAGTAGGACTCTTCTTGGCTTACTTCTACTCGCTACATAGCGACCTGTCAGGCCTCAGAAAGGTCCTCCTTTACGTTTTCTTTTGAATCCTCATCAAAACGCTTTTCGTTTCGTCTCAATCGGGGTTTCCGTTTAGATTTTACGACGAAAACAAGTAGGACTCTTCTTGGCTTACTTCTACTCGCTACATAGCGACCTGTCAGACCTACAGCTCGCTACATAGTGACCTGTCAGGCTTCAATAAGCTCCTCCTTTGTGTTCTCTTTTGAATCCCGATCGAAACGCTTTTCGTTTCATCTCAATCGGAGTTTCCGTTGAGATTTTACGAGTAAGACTCGTCTAAACTCCTTCGCTTGCTCC
>NC_027754.1:31914312-31931778 GCF_000695525.1 Brassica oleracea var. oleracea | reverse complement strand
GATTGGAGTTACCATTGAAACTTTACGATAAAAAAACCCACGCAATGACTTGTTTTCTCGCATGGATTCAGATTAATCGTATAAAACAGCAACATTTAACTTAACACCTTAGCCGCCTCAACTATACGATTACATTGAACCTTTTTATAAAAATTAACGTCGTATCTAAGAAGAAGATAACAGTCAAGTTCGGAAGATAAATGTCAAGTTTCAAAGGATAAACACCAATGTCGAAAATGGCGAACATACATGAGAAGAGGAAGGGGAAATAAGCTAGCAAAACTGAGAAGAGACAAAACTGCATCTCCGAGAACACTAAGGTATTCCGACTTTTTTCAAGATCAAACTTGGAATTTTCGTAGGAAGGGACTAAGCAATAAAACGCTTTTGAAACTACCATAGAATTTTAGGGAACTGAAAACCTAGGTGGATAGTCTAGCGAACTAAGTCTTAGGCGATTTTTCATGTCTCCATATATCGTTCCATAACTGTTCAGCCAGATCTTGCAAACCGATCTAAACTCTCCAAAAATCGAGAAACGATCTCCACGCATATCGAGCTCGCTTCCTAAAGAGAGAAAAAAACTAGAGACACGAACGTCTTCTTAAAACCTATTCGTTTCTAGCGATTTTCTTAAAACCGACATATTCCAAGTCATCAACATGGAAACAACCAAATCACAGTCCCAATGTCGTCTTTAAATCATCCCGGATTATCGATCATTCCAAACCTCGGAAGAAGAAACGTACACAACCCTTCAAAGTATCGGTTCAACTGTTTTCTTTCGTAAAAAAAAAGGGAGTAGGTACGTATACTATACTCATATACTCCCAAACTTCAAAAACTTTTGCAAATCGTCAAGAAAACGCTTTCGTCAAAGCAAATCGTCCCAAGTAGGCAAACAACAATCTAAAATTTGTCTAAGCGCTAGCAACATATCTAGACGATCATGAACATAATCTCAAAGACTATACAACATTTCTTGTCGCAATCATGCGTATAGAAAACATGTACCAATATCAAACTGAAACTCGACAATTACCAAAGTCTTGAAGCCCTTTCCGGCTATATAAAGCCAGTTTCGTATAAAAATTTCTACGAGAAATCTTCAAGCACCAATGCATTTCTTTCAGTTTCCGTTGAACCAAGTGAGTCACGGAAAAGCATCGAAAATGTTGGCGACGAAGCAAACTCGAGAAGAAATGTAGCATCGAGCACATTAAAGGGAACACTTTCTTCCCAATTGTTGGCTAGATCTACCTCTTGTTGGCCAATTCGTTCCAGAAATGAATGTTCCATGAGAATCCTCTCAAAAAACCTATGAAAAACGTTCTGCGACTAGATCGTAATGAAATAATCTTCGGTAACACTCCATGAGTAACTCCAAGCAACTTTCACCTAAGATCGAAATCACATCAGAAACGTTTCTCGTAAAACCCGTAGGAACAACGCTACTTTGACATATGTATACATATCACCGATTTACAACCTTCGTAAAACCGGTCCCCATTACTTACGCGAAAAATCCTTCGTACAATTAGACCAAGTCTTACGAAGAAACTTTCTAAAATTAACATAACATGTTTTATGAAGAACTATGTTTTGTATAGCAAAGACAAACCTCCATGCTGCTCGCTGGCTACTGCCTTTCTTTTCCCTCGGTCACATCCGAGAAGGCAGTCTTCCCGCCGCTGACTCAACACTGGTTATGTAGCAACCCTCTTGGGCTTCGTCTTCCTCGGACAAAAAAAGCAAAATTTTTGTACGTTCTCATCTAAAACGAACAGTGAATATAACGATCTACAAAGAGTTAGATATGAGATGACAACTCATACGTAGGCAGCCTTTAACAAGTTTCAGTCCGAAATCAATCATAAACTTTTTATGTATCTTTTTCGTCTTTTTTTTATCGAGCTGCGACTCAACTAGGTTTGAGATTTTAGGCCGCTAGAACTAGGTAACTCGCTGACAGCCTTTGCGGCCAAAGCTTTTATGATCTCTTTTAATGATCGCAACGCTCTTACGCGGATTTGAAATAAGATCTACTGTTTTCTCTAAACTCGTTTGTTATCTCTTCATGATTTCCGCATCTACTTGGTCACTTGTCGTTGGCTCTCACAGAGATCCGGGACCTCTGGAAAATTAGGGTTTTCCTAGTTTCCTAATTTAAACGTAAATCAACAGTGCGAATTTCGGTTCCCACATAGCACACGTTTCAGATCCTATCAAAGTAAGTGTTGCACACCAGAATGGTGTCAGGGCACGTGATAACACAGTTAGTAAAGAACAAATTAAAAAAATGTGCACGGAGAAAAATCAGTGTGGAGGAGAAGCAGCCGAGCTCATTCCCTTCGCATCCTGGGCCCAAAGCAGTGCAGTCTTTCCTGGCCAAAGATCATCACTGTTATCAAAGAAGGTGTTATAAATCAGAATGCTTTCAAGGCATGAAATATCATAGGACATTTTCAAAACGTGCCTAACATGATCAAAATTAGAATACAAAAGGTCAAGATCAGATTTCAAAACAGAATCACAACAAAAATTGGTTTTAGCTCTAAGTGATTTATGTTCCAGCAAAGTCTTAACCATAAATTCGTCCAAGGCACAAGTGGATGCAAACAAGTACCAGTGATCAGTGCATATCTATAAAAACTCAGATTAAAGCTATTTTCTTTGAAGACAAATGAATCAAACGAATTTCTAGCACAAAAATCAGGCTTTTACAAATCAAGCTCAAGAGACTCTTCAAAATGATCAAAACCTTTGCTATGTTTCAAGAACTGATCAAAACTCAAAACAAATCCAGAATTGATGCCATTGTCATGTTGAAAACATTTTTGATCAAGAAGTTTATCAGGTTCAAACACTTTAAAAGAATTAAACATGTTTTCAAAAAACAGAATCTGAAACACGAAATTCTTTAACCTTGTCAAAACCAAAACGTTTCACATCTTGAGAAATGATCTTAACACACATTTCAGAAAGATAATTAATCAAATCAAGTTTCTCACAGTGCTCTTGAATGTCTGTGGTCAAAGGCGTAGGAGTTGTGCCTGGATCAAAGCAAAGATGATTCTCCATGTTGATGGATGTCATGCTTGGTGCTTTCTCATCAAAGGTAGGACCAAGTTCTTCTTCCTCATCAAAGATGAGACCTAGGCCATCGTCCAAAGGTCTCCTAGTATCAAGAAGCGGTCGTTGATGTGGGTAGTCGAATGACTTTTCCTCAAAATCCTGTGAAAATAGAACAAGACTACTCGGATGCCCCGCTTGCAAAAAGGTTAGTTCTGCAATAGTCTGTTCTTTATCAAACATAAAATCAGGTTTTGGAAAAGGAAGATCACAACTATCCTCACAAATCATCAAACTTTCAATCAGCTCTTCATCATACTCATAAAAAAATTGGTAAAGAATCTGAAAAATCTTTTAGATCTTCAAGGTTGTTTTCAGATTTACCTTTGGATTTTTATTTGATGAATAAGGATGGCTTAGCTACAGGTGCACGTGTGGTTGTGATCTTCTTTTGGATCTTACTGACGTCCTTAAGGGCTTTCACCACACCCTCCATAATGTTGTCACAAAACTCCTGGACTTCAAACTGACTGAAAAGTCTTCTTTGGTCAGCTTCAAACATCTTAACCTGAAAATTTTTAACACAAAAGGTTAACAGATAAAAATAATCCTCACACTCTCAAGTGTTTATCCTCACCCTCACACATGTTTCTCTCGGATTGTAGTGGTCACACAAGAGTTTCCTCTCAAAGTTCTAAGAGAACAAATCAAGTAACCCAATGGAATCTCCAAGCAACAAGGGATGAACACATGATAGAAAGATAAGAGAACTAATTTGTGAAATCCGTATTAACCACTCCAAGGCAGGATTTCTCCTTAACCAGCAGGATTTCTCTTCAACCACCTAGCCAACAAATCAAACTTTTGTTTGTTTCTTTTTTTTTTGATAGATCTTTTTCTTTCTTTTTTTTTCTTTTTTTTATAGAAGAATGACGATACGTAAGGTAGTGGCCCGGATTTAATATAGAAATAAGAATAAGTGTTTAGAAAATGAAACATGAGAAGATGAATAGATAGTACCGGTTGAGTGGCTCTGATACCACTTGATACACCCTAAAATAGGGAAGGATCACTCAATCGGACTAAGGGGATATGAACTCGCCTAAAGGGAGAACTGGTGGATTGAACGGTGACACAAGAGGTGCGGAAAGTCTCTTGATACTACCAGACTTCAGTTGTTGCTTGATACGACACACAAGTCCAACAAAAGAAGGGTTTCTATACATTGCTTGATATGACGCACAAGTCCAACGAAATAGAGATTTGTTTACTCGAAGATAACCTCACCATGAAACAAAAAGTGTTCTACAAAGAACAAAGAGATAAACTCAAATAAAAGGGAAAAATGAATGCTTTATTTCGTGGCTCGTAGGCCCTATTTATAAAATTACAAGTTGTAGAAATCCAAAGAAGAATGTGCTAAAAACAAGGCATTGAAAATAGAAACAAAGACTTGACTAAATAAAGTCTTTGACTGAAACTTGGACTGCTTATTGATATAGCCACGACCAGGACTTTGAAAAGTAAAGAATATGCTCCTGATGTAGGCCAAGACATGTCTCTTTAAGGCCTGGTCAAAATCCATCTTTTTTTCTTAGCCAATTTTTATCGGTTTCTCCATTTGGCCCAAGCAAGCCTGTTTTTGATTCTTTTTTGTAAACCATCAAGCCCAAGACTTTCTTGGATATTTAGAACATGAATAATCACCTTTTTCATGATTGAATTGGTCGTTGGTTCATCAGAAAGAAGGTTAGCCATTTTCAGCTTCTCGGGTGGTCTGAATTCGCGAGAACTGAAGATTACCTGATTTGTAAATGTCACATATGAACTTCGTTTGATCTCATTCTTCTACGAGGAGCTCCGTAATTGAGTTGAGAACATTCTGCAAGTAATTTCATGGGTAGAAGCCTCGTGGTTTAGAAGATATGAGTCAAACAATGAACATATATCTTTACTGCTTCCCATGATCAAGCTATGCATGTCTGTTTTGCCCGGTGCGCTACCCAAGGGCACATCACACAGTATGCACTTTCAATTGGTACCAGAGCGGGTGCTAGTAGAGAATCATCTTATTTCGGGTGTGATCCTGGATTTGTGGCTAAGAGAAGTTAATGGAAGTGAATGAGAAAAAGACGTGATCCTGAAGCGCATATGAGATAAGTCGACTATATGATGAAGATATCAAGTTGTGTCTTGGAGTTTATGGGATGTCGGCAATCAGGTCAAAGGTGGACTAGTTAGGGTTTTGATGATGAAGAACTCATGAAAATCAGAAAGCATGATTCTGTTATCGCTGCTTTGAAAACAAAAGATGAACGTGGGTTTTTGTTTCATTCACTATGCGCTCTCATGTCTTTATCAAACAAAAAATTCAATAAAGGCCAAAGTTAGTATCAGAGGCTTTGTGTAAGTTTACAAAGGAAGGAAGAGTTGTGGTTTGATGGACAGGTTGAGTCAACATGGAGCAATTACGGAGGTTCTTAATCTAGAGGTTCAATCTGTCATTATCTTCATGAAGTCGTGTTATACTCTGGTAGATGCTTCTCTGGAATGAGAAATTATAAGGATCAAGGTCAAGGTCACCAACTATTTGGTTATAATATGCAGAAGGGTTATTCAGTAAGCATGCCATTGAACTGCAGAGAGGCTTCCTGGTCTGAAATTGGTTCCAGTTAGCTGTCCTTACACTGAAAAATATTATGTGCAAAGCATGACAGTGTTATGTCTCGTGAGAAAGAAGAAAATAGAAGATCAAGAGACTGAAGTATATAGGTTGAGCATATATAGCAGAGATTTCTATCTGAAAAAGTTTGGTTCATCTTAGGTTGTGACGTATAACAAAGAGCTCAACATGAATAGCAGAGATTCGGTGAGATTGCATTGACTTGACTTTGTGTCAGAATAAATAAAGAGGCAATCCAAGTCCCACATCGGATATTAGACAGAATAAAGTCAAATATATATAGCTGGTCCAATTCCACTTAGTATGAGGCCTTTTGGGACTAACGACCCAAAAACAAATCCGTGAGGGCTTAGGCCCAAAGCGGACAATATCATAATAAGCGAGGGGTTGGACATCTGGTGACGGACATCTGGCTCTAGTTGAGCGTCTGGCCTCCAGCACGGGCATCCGGTCTGGCTCTAGTAGAGCATCTGGCCCAGGAGTGCATCTGGTCCGTCACAACAGATTGGTATCAGAGCCAAGGTTCTGTAGTCCTTGGTTTGAGGGGAGGATTGTCAGAATAAATAAAGAGGCAATCCAAGTCCCACATCGGATATTAGACAGAATAAAGTCAAATATATATAGCTGGTCCAATTCCACTTAGTATGAGGCCTTTTGGGACTAACGACCCAAAAACAAATCCGTGAGGGCTTAGGCCCAAAGCGGACAATATCATAATAAGCGAGGGGTTGGACATCTGGTGACGGACATCTGGCTCTAGTTGAGCGTCTGGCCTCCAGCACGGGCATCCGGTCTGGCTCTAGTAGAGCATCTGGCCCAGGAGTGCATCTGGTCCGTCACAACACTTTGGTTTATTTGAATAATGGATTGAAGTCGATGAGGTAGAGATGAGAAGACAAATGGATCAGTTTGTTACTTAGGGATTCGGTTTCTATTTAAGTAAGTATCACGTGATCTCAACACATGCAAGATAGAAGGCTTCATCTAAGTTGTAGAGTAGTTGGAAACCTTTTAGAAAATACGACTGAAGGAGAAAAGTCAGAGTTGAATTTGAGTGAAAATAGAAAGTGGGCTAAAAGCACAGATTTCCGGAAGATCAAAAGGGATTAGTTCTCATTGTCATTCAGAACTTGAAGACGAGACAAATAAAAAAAAAAGGGGAGCACCACTGTTTCCTTGTCCAAAAAAAAAAAAAAATCGAGGAAGTTTAATGTGTTCATTTCAAGGTATGGGTGGATAATGACAAAGGTAATCCCATCAATGGCGAAGAAGAGGATGAGTTGTGCTCAATCTTGAGCTCGATATGAACATGTGAAGTCAAGAGCTTTAGAAGAAGTTAAGAAAAATAAAGCATATTCTGAGAGGTGCAGAGAGTTTGGAACGTTACCCTATTGGCTGGCGGAAGCATCAGATATTTAGATTAGAGATGTTGCAGCGATGATGACAGAGATCTTATACTCTGTAGATGGAGGATCCTGACACAGTTTCTCAAGAAAAAGTGAATCCGTAAAACATTTTGGAAGAGTCTATCAGAAGTATTGTGGAGCTCAAGACAGTCACATTCTGAGGGGCGTCGTCGTAGTAAGAGCTCTATGTGATTATGGCCGTTATGGTTGAAGCTACGGCTTTCAGATTATGGAAGGAAAATGCAAAAGAAGTCAGAATCTTCAAGGAGAAGAAGTTTCAAGCATAAGAAAGGAAGACTGTTTCAGAAACTAAAGCAAGCTGCTGTTGCAAAGAAGTTTTCAGAACTAGTCATTCACCATGAAACCAGATGAGTAGTGTCGTAAATGTTGAATTGGGTGCTCCAAGAAGAAACAATGAGTTGTGCAGGTAGAGAAGCCTCTTAGTTGTGTCAACAGTGAGACAGATTCTGAGCTAGAAGTGATTATTCACAGATATCTTGGTGGAAGCGTGAATTGATATCACTCAAATTACCCTAAGGAGTGAATTACTCTCTCAAATAAGAGGTTCGGATGTAGTACTTAGGGATCGAATCCACAGAGACTCTAGGATTACATAATAGATTATGGTCTTGAAATAAATCTAGATTAATTGGTTTAGAAGTTTTAAAGCAGTAAATGGATTGGTGAGCAATTTTATTGCTCGATTGATTGTTTTGAAGTTGTTAACAGTTGGTTGACGTAGCTAGATTCAGGTATATTCTCAGGTATGATAAGTAAAACTTAACTTGGTAAATCAGGAGTTTATTAATATTAATTGTTCTTTGAATTCAAACGAAGGTACAATCTATTTGATTGTCTAATCTGGATCTCGGATCTCAACTCTCGTATTTTAATCATGAGAAAGTGTCGATCGATAATTCTTTGTGAATATCGATCGACAGGGCTAACGCTGCGTCGACGGATACTTCTTCCAGAAAGCTTTACGGATAAGTTTGATTTGTATTCTCCAACTCACTAGACCAACTCTCGTCTGTATCTAGTCAGTTAGATCATACTAGTTATTTTCAGGTATTGGGTCAAGCAATGGCTTGATCCCAATTAATCCTAAGATCTAAGTTTAAAGAATAATAGTAAAAGTAAACAGAAATATGAAAACAAGGGAGTTCAAGATCTTCTCTGTTTTGCAGTAGATGATCTATCTCTCTAACTAAGCTCTCCGCTTTCAATGGTGGCTTCTTGCCTCCTCCAAACTAGGTCTAAAAGGTCTCTAGGCCAACCTGCCTCCAAAATGATACAAAACCCTAATAAATAGCCTAACATGCGGCCGTGGACTAATGATGTAATTATTAAGACTTTTGTGAAACTTGAAATCTTCTAATTTGTCATTAATTCTCGGATTGCTTCATAATTGATCAATGTGAGGATCCCAACATCGACCGATATTTGGTGGTAACTGTCGGTCAATACTGAATTGCAACCGTCGACCATCTCTTGCTTTCAGCGAAGATCAAAAGATCTTCAAAAAAGCTCCAAATACATCATTTCCTTACAGATAGTACATGAACCTGTAATTACTCTAAATAGACTCTATATAGTAATAATATATCTTAAAACATTCATAAACCATGGTTGAAAATGGGTAAAATCCATGGTCTACCAACTCCCCCAGACGTATTTTTTTGCTTGTCCTCAAGCAAAACACAACAGAGCAGTCTCTCTAAGAGTGGTTTTAAAACATCAGGAACTCACATGATTTAAAACACAGAATCATCACCTCTACAATATTGCAATCCATATCTAAAAAGTCCTAATCACAAAAACACTATATACTATATCCTGCTTAGCAACCAAATTCATATAGCCAGCAACTTAAACAAATCTTGTCTGACATTCCCCTCTACCAACCTCATTTCTTTGCATAAATAAAAGTGTAAGCTTTACCTTGGGAGTATCGATCACAGAATGCAAGGATTCCTAAAACAAGTATCTGGATTTGCAGGTAAAAGTTAGTTCCTATATTTTCTCTCTTCTAATTTCTCTCTTTAGTCAAAGTCTGCTTATTGCAGGTTCATTGACCAAGATTGGACAGACTTCCATGAATCAAGTCTTAATGGTGGTTGCCACTAAGTCATGTTCACTTCTTTTTGACATATATCCAAAAATTCATATGAATCGAACCTTGATGATTGCCGCCACCAAGTCCCGTTCGAATTCTTTTTGTTTGAATCCTTATGAAGCAAGCCTTAATGGTTGTAGCCACCAAGTCATGTTCGGATTCCACCTAACTAACGCCTAATTAATAAAATTAATTATTATTATTATTTTTATTTTTATTTTTTTTTCAATCTACCTATTAATCTAGGGTCGAAATAGAGAGAGAAAATGTGATAAATCTACACAAAGCTTTACCTTCCAGACTTGTTTGAAGAATTTGATCCCATGTATACCAATCCCCAAGACAAGCAGTTGTGTCAAGATAGTATTGGAGGTCAGCTTTGGTTCCTTCAAACAATCTCAGCAAGTGTGGACAGTTGACATGTTGATCCACTTTAGTATCTTTAGTACTATGTGCAATCAGAGAGTTTAAAATGGTGCTAAAAGAGTGGTTAGATAACAAACAAAAATCTAATAAGATCATTATTCCCTCCTTGACTCAATAAAAAAAATTATTTAAAAATATTTAAAAATTCATTAATAAACTAATATCAGTAAGTACCTCCCCCAGACTTAAACTTCACTGTCCCCAGTGATAATCAGTCTAAGGTTGGTTGGTTAGAAAGTTAATAATAACTACTAAGTTAAAAATGTTAGACAAGAGAAAAGAATGTGTTACCCTATGTCTCGAGGATCGATCGACATGTACACCGCATAATCGATCGATATCACCGCATCTCTGTCGATCGACTTTACCGTCTCGTTAACGATCGACAGTGCAGAGACAAAAAACGTCTGTGCTAGCTGCAACGTATCCATGTGTCTAACTCATCATAGAATTAGCATCAGTCAGCTAGGTTAGCTCTGTTAGACAATCCAAACACATGCAAGATTAGAAAAATAGATAAACTCCAGTCATAACATAAAATAATAAGATGAAAAGTAATTCCTAAGAGTTCGAAAATAAAGGAAAAACAGAACTAGATAGGGATAGAGATATGAGGACTAGTCCTCATCAGTGGTCTCGTCGCTGGAGGTGCTTCTGCGCTGGCGGGACGGTTCTGCTGGCTCGCACGCTCCTCCTGCTCGAACAGCGACATCTCGATACCCTGGCCCAGATGGCAGTGAGAGCATCAACTACGACGCGCTGGAAATCTCCCTCGGGGCGTGTAGACATGTCTGGCATAGGCGGGAATGGCGGGAGTGCGGCCTCGGGCTGATGCGGCTGAGGTCCTCATGGTCGCTGGACCGTGTAGCGGCGCGGCTGGGCTGCTGGCGCTCGGACTCGGCGAGGGTCAGGTCGGAACTGAATGCTGCTAAGTCCATGGGTGAAGTCCGTAAGTGACTGAAGTTGGAGCCTAACCAGGTGTATGTCGTCTCATCCCTGAAGCACCTGTTGCGGTCGTCTTTGAGCCACTGTGAGTTCGTGAGGTGCGCTGCATCCATGTAGACGATCCGGCCGTCCATATCAGCGTCGTCTAGAGGGACTCCGCAATGGACGAAGATCGGAGTAAGTAGGCTCCCAACCGTCTCCCTCTTCTTTCCCGTTGACTGGAAAGGCTTCATCTTGAGCTTGGCCAGATGCTCAGCAAATATGGCTCCAAGGTTGGGCCATGAGTCGTCCGTGGGCTCCTCGATGCCCTCCATCTGAACCAAGCTCCTCACCGTGTAGTAAACCAGAGTGAGCTCCTGGACCCGAACCTTACTAGGTTCCATCCTGCACAACAAGGTGTTGGCAAAGGCCTTCATGAAGTAGTGTAGAGTTGGGTGACGAACGTCCGACTGAACGGTCTTGGTGGCGTCGAAGAAGCCGATGGCTATGTGGCTCCAAAATGTCCCTATCCCTGGAAAGTCGGGTACGATGGTGTGCTGGTGCTCGGTCTCGAACCCATAGATAGTGCAGAGAGTCAAAAGAGGGACTCTGTAGCGAATGCCGCGGATGAAGAAAGTCAGGACGCCCTCGCTAGCCTTCTTTGCCCTCTTGTTGGCATAGTAGACATTCACGGGGGCCATGAACTGACGGACCAGCTCCGGGTAGAGAACCTGTGGGTGAGTAGCAAAGTTTCCCATACCCAACTCAACAAACAAGTCCTCGAGGTCCGATCGGATACCTAATGCTCAGAGCACGTCTGGATCGACGAATCGCGTCGGTTCTATTCAAACCTTCAGCCACGCGTTGTAGAATATGTTGTCGTAGTCGTCCCATGCGTCCTCGATCGTACGGTTGCGGCATGCTAAGCTCTTTGCCGCTTTTCGCGTGTCCTCGAAGTGGTCAAAGAGTGGAATAGGTCCATCCTCGGGCTGTATCGGCCAAGGGTCTCTGTCACACAGGAGCTGGGCTGTTGGTGTCGAATCTCCTCTTCGTTCGCCTCTCGTCAGTCTATAAACAAAGTTCATAGACAAGAATAGATTAGTGAAGTTCGATGGTTAAGTTGTCGTTGTCGATCGACAGAGATGTCTCGATGTCGATCGACAGGCCTTTGAGAAAATCGATCGATAAGACCGATAGTTGTCGATCGATATCTCATGCGTGAAAACCTGCAAAAACCCAATTATGCAATTTGATTTGCATGGTACAGAAAATCCGTTAAATCGATCAGCATTCCCTATTATATTGTTCCTTAAACACAAATCGATCGATATAAGCTCTCTCAGTTCAAATCTGATTTCTATTTCAACCCTAGGAAGAACAAAAATTTAGAAAATTTCGTGTTCATACCATGATGAAGCGTGAGTTAAGTGATCGAAACGGAGAGATGGTTGAAATTCGAGTGGATCGAGTGCAAGAATCGTCGGATTTGGGTGAAAGACTAGAGAGAAAAGAGATGAGAATGTTTTCGTAGGGTTTTCGGGTTTATGCGAAAGTCGACTTAAGTGTCAACTTAAGTGAGCCCGTATTTGTCCATTCGATGTCGATCGATGACGAGTTGTCGTTGTCGATCGACAGAGGCTTTGTTTTCCGATAATTTTCTGTGTTTTTTTTATATATATTTTATATCCTAAAAAATCTAAAAATTCTAAAATTAAAAATAATGGGTTGCCTCCCATTCAGCGCTTATTTTAAGTCTATAGCTTGACTCGATATTCGAATTTCCTAATTATCGGGAAGGGGGCCTAAATTTATGGGCTTGATATTTGGCGGTTTAGCCCAATAATGCTTTACTCGTTGGCCATTTACCGTGAATTCGTCTCCTTTATTATTTGTAAGCGTAATGGCTCCATAAGGATTGGCATTCACAATAGTAAAAGGACAGGACCAACGAGATCAGAGTTTTTCGGAAAATAACGTTAGCCGAGAGTTATACAGTAGTACTTGATCATTTGGTTAGAAGTGCCTGGAAATGATCTTATTATCATGATACGCTTTCGTTTTCTTTTTGTATATCTTTGAACTCTCATAGGCTAAATGTCTAATCTCGTCCAGTTCGTCAAGCTGTATGAGCCTTCTTTCGGCAGCTGGTTTGATGTCAAAATTTAATAATTTAATAGCCCAGGCTGCTTTATGTTCCAGCTCAACTGGTAAGTGACATGATTTTCCATATAGCAGGTGAAATGTGGTGGTTCCTAAAGAGGTTTTGAAGGCAGTCCGGTAGGTCCAGAGTGCATTGTCCAATTTTCTAGACCAATCTTTTTTGGATGTGCCCACGGTCTTTTCTAAGATTTCTTTGATCTGTCGATTTGAGACTTCTACATGCCCACTGGTCTGCGGGTGATAGGGTGTAGCAACTCTATGGTGTACTCCATTCTTAAGGAGTAGTCCTTCAAAAACTTTGTTGATGAAATGCGAACCACCGTCACTTATGAGTATTTGGGGTATTCCGAATCTCGGGAAGATAAAGCTTTTGAAAAGCTTAATAACTACAGATGCATCATTTGTTGAGGAAGCTACTGCTTCGACCCACTTTGACACATAGTCAGCAGCAACTAGGATGTATTTATTTCCGTACGTAGAAGGAAAAGGTCCCATGAAATCTATTCCCCAACAGTCAAAGACTTCTACCTCTTGAATAGATTTCTGTTCCATTTCTTGTCTCTTACTGATTTTTCCTCTTCGTTGGCATCTGTCGCATTGTGCTATGAATGCATGAGCATCGCGAAACATGGTTGGCCACCAGAATCCTGCTTGAAGAATTTTTGATACCGTTTTAAAAGTAGCAAAATGCCCAGCATTATCGGATCCATGGCATTAGAATAAAATATCGTGTATTTCAGTTTCAGCGACGCAGCATCTATACATCCTGTCAGAGCAATGTTTATAGAGATATGGCTTGTCCCAGTAATATCTCCTAACCTCTCGTAAAAATTTCTTCCTTGTGTACCCTCTCAACTCTTCGGGTTCTATGTCGGCCGCTAAATAGTTTACTATATCAGCGTACCAAAGTCTGTCCTTTGGACCTTGTCTGACTACATGCACTCCTCTAGGCCGACTTTCATCCACCGGGGAATCACGGTCAGGGTACAGCTTGTGGTGTGCGACGTTAACTTTTATATCGAAGGTGAGGGTTTTGGGATCGGTATCTTTGCTCTGAATATCGGAAGCGTCGATCGACATACTATCGTAGGTTCGATCGACTCGGTATTGTCGTAACTGATCGACATTTCATCGTTATTATCGATCGATAGGTCCGCGGAAGTGAGACCTACATTCCCGATGAATGATTCCGTTTGGTAAACGTTTTCAGTTGGTAAGAAGTCATAGATGAATGATTCCGTTTGGTAAACGTTTTCTATTCTTATCCGGGAAAGATGATCTGCAACTCCGTTTTCTACTCCTCTTTTATCTTTGATCTCGATGTCGAATTCTTGAAGTAGAATGATCCATCGCATGAGTCGTGGTTTTGCGTCTTTCTTTTGCATCAAGTATTTAATTACAGTGTGGACGATGACTCGCGAACCGACCAGGTACTGACGAAATTTTTCGAATGCATAAACTACGGCTAGCAGTTCTTTTTCTGTTGTTGCGTAATTTCTTTGTGCTTCGTCGAGAGTTTGACTGGCATAATAGACTGCATTTAGCTTTTTGTCTTTCCTTTGGCCTAGAACTGCTCATTCAGCGAAATCGCTCGCATCGCACATTATTTCGAAAGGAAGATTCCAGTCAGGTGCTTGCACGATGGGGGCGGTTATCAAGGCTTTCTTTATTTCCTCGAAGGATTTTACGCACTCTGGTGTGAAGTCGAATTTAACTTCTTTACAGAGGAGGGAGGTGAGAGGTCTAGCGATTTTGCTAAAATCTTGTATGAACCTCCTGTAAAATCCGGCATGTCCGAGAAAACTTCTCACATCTTTGACTTTTGTGGGTGCTGGCAGACCGGTCATTACCTCAATTTTGCCCGATCTACTTCTATACCAGCGGCATATACTTTATGTCCCAGGACGATTCCATCATTAACCATAAAGTGGCATTTTCCCCAATTTAGAACGAGATTCTTTTCTTCGCATCTTGCCAAAACTTTACATAGGTTATTGACACAGTTTTTGAAACTGGATCCATATACTGAGATATCGTCCATGAAGACTTCCATGAAGTCTTCTATCATATCAGTAAAAATTGACATCATGCATCGTTGGAAATTGGCAGGGGCATTACAAAGACCGAATGGAATTCTGCGGTATGCGAATGTTCCGTAAAGGCATGTAAAGGTGGTCTTTTCTTGATCGTCAGGATGCATAGGGATTTGGGAAAATCCAGAGAATCCGTCAAGAAAACAGTAGTATTGGTGATTTGCCAATCTTTCCAACATTTGATCAATGAAAGGTAAAGGGAAGTGATCTTTTCTGGTAGCAGTGTTTAGCTTTCTATAATCGATACACATTCGATGTCTAGTGACGGTTCGCGTCGGAATGAGTTTGTCTTTGTCTTTCTTCACCACAGTGATTCCGCCCTATTTTGGTACAACATGCACGGGGGTAACCCAATTACTATCCGAAATCGGGTAAATGACTCCGGCATCTAGAAGTTTAATTATTCTCTTTTTAAAAACTTCTTTAAAGTTCGGGTTCAGTCGCCTTTGGTGTTCCACTGACGATTTCGAACCGTCTTCTAGGTGAATCCGGTGGATGCATAGATCTGGAGAAATGCCAGGAATATCTTCGAGAGATTACCCGAGGGCTTTCCTGTATTTGCGTAGTTTATTTAATAACAACGCAAGTTCTCCGTTTGTGAGGTTGGCGTTCACGATTACTGGGTATGAATCTTTATAGAGAAAAGCATATTCAAGTCCAGCGGAGAGCTGTTTTAACTCAATCTTTGGTGCCTTTTCGGGATCCCATTCCTTCAAGGGTGATGGTTGTCGATCGATAGCTTTTATTAAATATCGATCGACGTTGATTTCCGAAACGTCATCCTCTATGTCATCAACGCTTGTTGTCTCCATGCTCGCGTCCATTAATCGTGTGTATTCTTCAGCTCTACTGTCGACACTGAAAGTTTCTTCTTCACTAGTTGTGAGTACTTTCTCCGGGGGGTCGTCTGAGCACAGGTTTATGAAAGATTCTTCAGCCAATTCACAGATATCGTCCACGTAGGAAGTCCGATTATCGATCAAGGGTCGTCTTATCAGATTATTCATGTCAAAAGTCATCGGAATGTTTCCAATGTTTAGACATATCCTACCCTCTTTGACATCGATTATCGCACCTGCAGTGGCTAGGAATGGTCTACCCAAAATAAGGGGGTTCTTTGGTTCATTATGGTATTTCAGTATCACGAAATCCGTTGGAACGTGACAGCCGTTAAATCTTATTGGCACGTCGTCAAGTACTCCCTCAGGTAATCTAACGGATCTATCAGCCAGAACCAAAGTTATTTTGGTAGGTTTGAACTTGTCGTATCCTAGGGATATTGCGACAGAATGTGGCATGAGGTTCACGCTGGAACCTAGGTCACAAAGGGATCAGGAAATTTTTTGTTCCGTATATTGCAATCCAAAATAAAACTGCACGGATCGGGTCTCTTGATCGGGATCTCGCCTTGGATTATTGCACTTACTTCCTCTGAAACCATCATGACATTGCGCTCAGTGGCTGGAAAACTGTTGGATACCATATCTTTTGCATATTTTTTTTATCGAATGTGATACTTTTATTGCATCACTCAATAACATCTCCAACATGATCTTATCGAATGCTTTCTTGCATATCGCTTTATCTAGCTCTCGCTTAGTCTGCGTTTTGTTAGGAGGGAAAGGTGGTAGATTCCTATACACTCTTTCTATGGCTGGTTCAGCAGGAGTCGAGAGTCGATTGATATTCACCGTGGTTTGTTGATCGACGTTTGTTCTTTCTTGTCGATCGATTCCGACATCTTCTTCTAATTCTCCTTCTTCCTCCTCGAGGTCGATGGCCTCCTTCTCGGTGTTGGGTCGCTCCCTCTCTCAAGGTATTTCTGACTTGGTGTTGGGATCATCGAGGATTATAGGGCGCGACCTATTTTCACCGGCTTCCTCAACTACAACATGTTTTTCTGTGTTGTTGATTTCTATTGTGCTCGGAATGAGGCGTTTTCTGCTTCTCAATAACACGACATTAACTTGATGTTTTGGATTCGCATCAGTCCGCCCAGGGAGACGTCATGTTTCTCTTTTGATGGCGGTTGCGTTTTCTACGACCCGACTGTCCAGTCTCTTAATGTGTTCACTCAAAGTGTCGAACTTCCTCGTCAGCTCACTGAAGATTAAGTCTATCTTTCCGTTCAGGTCAGTGGCCAATTTGCGATTTCCCGTGAAAGCTTGGTTTAGCCTAAATTTCGCTCTGCCTCGACGTGATCCAACAGTAGCATCATAATTTTGGGTAAAGCTATCGGGGTTAGGGTAATTATTTTTCAAGGTTTGGCTATCTACGAAATCTATTTGATGTTCTAGTTCAGATAGGGTATCATCATCAATTTGGTAAATCCCAAATTGGTTATGTCCCTCAAGAGCAGGATGGGGTGAGTCTAGATGTTCTTTAATTTCGAGTAAGGGTGACTCATTAACTAAGTCAACTTTCCTTCCTAACTCTTCGTCCATCATTTCGTAGGATCTACCCGTAGCTATATTCTTGATCAAACGCTTCGCTTCTTCAGGGTTCCTGGTACTGAAGTTCCCTTTGCTGGATGTGTCATGCGTAATTTGGTAATGAAGATTAATACCTCCGTAAAAGATATTAATT
>NC_027754.1:31913016-31914116 GCF_000695525.1 Brassica oleracea var. oleracea | reverse complement strand
ATTTTCTGGCGTCGCCTTCTAAGGAAAATGGAAAGAGTTTACAACGATTGTATTCATCATTCATCAATTCTTATAGATACTCGATGTGATCGTGCGGTCGCTCTGAAATGGTCCCACAGAAAGGATTTTGACGTACAATTATTAAGTATTCAGGACTGATCCCGGATTTCTTGGTATCATCTTTTGGTAGTCTAATTGCGGACCTATTGGAATAGGTCCTTCCAGGGTTTAAGTAGTCTTGCAAAGGCAATTTTCATTCATTATCTCTTTCTGAGATAGATATAATGTGACCAGGGATTTCAGTCCCCTGTTCATTCATAATTTGGTTATTTGCGTTGCTTAGTTGACCTTTAGGTTCTCCTTGGACTACTCTTCCATTAGCATCATCGGTAAGAGAATACTTACCTGATTCCGGCGGGGTGCTGTCGATCGATGTTTGATGTTCATCGTCGATCGATATTTCTATTGACTTGTCGCTCGATATTGCTCTCGCTTCGTCGATCGATGTCCGGCCGAAATCCATGTTTTTCATCTTGAAGCTCCTGTGTCAGCAAGAAAAGAGAGAAATTTTTTTAGTAAATTTAGTAACAAAATCTAGATTAAATTCTAAACTTAATCTAATGGTATTAAGAAAGAGTCCCCGGCAACGGCGCCAAATTTGATATCACTCAAATTACCCTAAGGAGTGAATTACTCTCTCAAATAAGAGGTTCGGATGTAGTACTTAGGGATCGAATCCACAGAGACTCTAGGATTACACAATAGATTATGGTCTTGAAATAAATCTAGATTAATTGGTTTAGAAGTTTTAAAGCAGTAAATGGATTGGTGAGCAATTTTATTGCTCGATTGATTGTTTTGAAGTTGTTAACAGTTGGTTGAAGTAGCTAGATTCATGTATATTCTCAGGTATGATAAGTAAAACTTAACTTGGTAAATCAGGAGTTTATTAATATTAATTGTTCTTTGAATTCAAACGAAGGTACAATCTATTTGATTGTCTAATCTGGATCTCGGATCTCAACTCTCGTATTTTAATCACAAGAAAGTGTCGATCGATAATTCTTTGTGAATATCGATCGATACACCTTTCGAAATAT